>NC_036847.1:17613218-17643311 GCF_002910315.2 Salvelinus sp. IW2-2015
AATTTACACTGGTTGCCTTTGCCTTCAGATGGCTTGCATACTTTGAAATCTGACCGTTTATTTTCTCAAAACACAAACACACCGTAAAATAAATTTGCTACCAAACTGCTCATCATTCACATCAGATCAGACAAATAAAATGTTAATAAATTAATTATCACTAACAAAAGTTGTATCCCTACAGCTCCCTACCCGAATCTTAATTTCTTTTTCTTGTTAAATTATTAACCTTTCAAACCCTTAGACCCCCCCCCCACCCTCAACCACCCACTCTCCTGAGCAAACTGACAGACCAACACACAAAATCCACCATGCTTCAAACTACCACAGCCCGTAGAACCCATTATAAAAACATGACCATTATCACACACCTTTCCTTACTAGACCAGGAGTTTATTCAGACCATGTGATCTGACCAGGAACCATTTATAGGCCAACAACTGGTCAGGTCATGTGGTCAGGGAAAAAAACTCCTGGACCTCCTTATGACACATGCAGTGACTTGAACAGTTGGCTGAATTGGATGTGATTAAAATGAGTGCCACTGCACGTCATAGTAAATAACTTGGCATGAACAGTTTGTCACTTTTATAACGAGTTATAAAGCTTTCATGATGCACCGTTACACAAAGTGTGGCCTTAAACACCAATCCCCATGAAACCCACATTGACATAACCACCTCCCTTCAAAACGTATCTTCAATTGACAATTCATTCATTACAAATGTAAAAAAAAAAAGCAACAATGGCTCATATACATATCGGCAAAATGGATTCTTCTTAATATTTCTGATGAGTGAGTGTTCTATAAAACGAAGGAGTCCCACAGAACAAACTACACAGTCAGTCTTCCATAGAACCCATGCTGGTAAAATCAGTCCATAGACAGAGCCTGGTTGGCTATGGGTATAGTACGGTAAAGTATGCTATTGTACAGTATGGCTGCGACTGAAATGGCCCTATCCCCTACATAGTGCACTACTCTCATAGGGTTCTGGTCAAAAGTAGTGCACTATACATGGAACAGGGTGGCATTTCAGACACAGCATGTCTGTGGTTCCTGTTGGGGTAGTTTACATGCTAGGTCTGTGGATCATGTGCGTCGGGTCTTCTGTCTCTTGGCCTGGCGTTTGGCCTCGTCCAGGGCAGCGTTGTCCCCACCGGCTGGCTCAGGCTACGCACCCCCGGAGACGCTCACCAGCTGCAGCAGCAGGGGATCACCTGGGAGAGACAGGGCATTAAAAAAGGGTGAGATGCCACTTTATATTGTCTTCCGTTACTAAAATGTCATGAAGATCCCAGAAACAATAGAATGTTGTTTTATTCAATACAAAAAATATATATATATATATATATATATATATAATATACAATACTACATACACACACTTATGCCATACACAGAAGCAATAGGAGGTCTGCTTGAACATTCACAGACCACTCAATTACAGTACATTGGATAGCTGATACTTGGCTATGCAATAGGAGTGGAGGCAGTGTACCTCTCATGGTTGTAGGCTGCCAGCAGGAGCAGTAGAGTGAGGGGTAGAGCTATGTAGGAGCCCTGGGCTATGTCCTGGTCAGGCACTTTACGCTGTGATGAAGAACATCACATTGGGGTCTCATTCATTATTCAGAAGACACACAACGCAGACTTATTATTTATTTTTTATTATTTTTTATCACTGTAATGAGAATATTCTAAATGTATACATTGTTTTTTTTCCCGAACTAGGATGAAGTTGCCTGAGACGCTGATCTAAACTCTGTTTTGTGCTTTCCCACATAATGGATAAGGTTAGAATGTGGACAGGATAAGCTGATCTTAGATCTGTGGCTCGGAGATCTAGCGAGGATTCAGCCCTGGGGAGTAGGTACTGTGTACTTACATTGGGGTTGAAGGTCAAAGTGAGTGTGCTTATGGTAAGCCTGTAGAGGTGAAGGAGACTTGGGGCAGAGAGAAGTCGTACTGGGAGCGAGACAGTGTGGAGTAAGCATCAACACATAGGTCTGTATTGGGGGAGGACACACAAAAAAAGTATTTTATGGTGATGACAACATACTCTGTAAAGCACTTAATTCCACTGACCAGAACCGCTGGATAAACCTATACTACTTTCTATTATCAGGGAATAGCAACCATTAAAAGGCCCAGTGCTGTCAAAATCCTGTTTTCCTGTGTTTTCTATCATATTGTATTGTACAACAGCTGATGAAACTAACACTGTAGAAGTGTGACAGATGTGAGCAGTGTAATTTTCTGATAGATAGTTGCTGGTTGAAAGAACAATTTACACAAGACATTCTAAATCAGCAGGTTTTACATGGGTGAAGTTTAAGTTAATGGACGAATGAAGAGAGATTCAAACCTCTCTGCCAATAACATCGTTTTTAGGTTACATATATATATACATATATATATGGCATCACATTTGATAGAAAAAAAAATATCAATTGAGTTATTTTTCATGAGTCGTAAAATGTAATTTTTTCTCCTCCCAAAAACTAGAGGGAAAAAAATACATATTGTAAGCAAAAACATCAACATTGTAAACAAAAACAAATCAAAAAGCATTGCAAGCCAAAAAGAACCGATATGAATGAGAGAAAAAAGGAAATTAGATTTTATTTGTATTTTTTTTAATGTTTGTGTCATTCCTCACTTACGCTGGCATGGGGGTGGGGTTTAGAAGGGGGGCGAACTAAAATCGGTTACTGTTGGTTAATACACTTGGAGAGACCATCATTCTATCACTATTTTGCATTGCTTTTGTATGACCCGTTAGGTTTAGTTTCTATGGGGGAGGGGGGAGCGGCTGCACCTTGATTGTTTGTAAGTCTGAAAAAACATTATTTGGAAAAAAGTGCCAATCAGGTTCATTTAGAGTAAAAGAGCCCCAGCCGTTCCTCATCCACACTGGTCAAACGTACCCAACCTGTAGTCTGTAGTGTAAAATCAATGTTATGAATATGATAATGACCCATGTTGCGTAGCACCGTGACCCTTCTTTTTGAATGTAAAACTTATAATACACAAAAGTATGTGGACGACCCTTAAAAATGTGTGGATTCGGCTATTTCAGCCACACCCGTTGCTGACAGTGTATAAAATAGAGCAGAGCCATGCAATCTCCATAGACAAACATAGGCCGTAGAATAGCCTTACTGGAGAGCTCAGTAACTTTCAACGTGGCACCATCACAGAATGCCACCTTTCCAAACAAGTCAGTTCGTCAACTTTCTGCCCTGCTAGAGCTGCCCTGGACAACCGTAAGTGCTGTTATTTGAAGTGGAAACGTCTAGGACAACAACGGCTCAGCCACAAAGTGGTAGGCTACACAAGCTTCGAACAAAGACGCCAAGTCAGCACAATAACTGTTCGTCGGGAGCGTCATGAAAAGGATTTCCATGCCGAGCAGCCGTACACAATCCTAAGATCTCCATGCCAATGCCGAGCGTCGGCTGGAGTGGTGTAAAGCTCGCCACAATTGGACTCTGGAGCAGTGGAAACGCGTTCTCTGCGTGATGAATCACGCTTCACCATCTGGCAGTCCAACAGACTAATCTGGGTTTGGTGGATGCCAGGAGAACGCTACCGCCCCAATGCATAGTGCCAACTGTAAAGTTTGGTGGAGGAGGAATAATAGTCTGGGGCTGTTTTTCTTGTTTTGAGCTAGACCACTTAGTTCCAGTGAAGGGAAATCTTAACGCTACAGCATACAATGACGTTCTAGACTATTCTGTGCTTTCAAATTTGTGGCAACAGTTTGGGGAAGGTCCTTTCTGTTTCAGCATGACATGCCCCGTGCACAAAGCGAGGTCCATACAGAAATCGTTTTCGAGATCGGTGTGAAGAACTTGACTGGCATGATTAGAGTCCTGACCTCAACCTTTGGATGAATTGGAACGCCGACTGCGAGCCAGGCCTATTCCCAACTTCACTAATGCTTGTGGCTGAATGAATGAAATGCTATGATTATTCTTGCAGTCTTCACAATGCAAGCATTATTTCCTAACATCTAGTGGAAAAGCGCCTTCCAGAAGAGTAAGCATTAATAAGGCTGTTTAGTTATATTCTACAGCAAATCAAATTATCTCTAAGGGTAGGGGTACCAACTCCAAATTATATTTCTCTAATTGTTTATGTTATTTGAATCTATTCATCATATCATCTTTTTCGATGTATCTTATGATCTCTTTCAATGATTATATTAATATAATAATTAATTGCCATAATTCATGATTCTGTCCTGGGATATATCATCTCCTGAAAAAAGAAATAATCGTTATGGAGATTTGATAATTTTTTTTTTCTTGTTTATTGTTTGCTGTATTATTTTGGAATGAGATGTTTTTGACAAGAAGTTCCACATACTTATTGGTGATATTATTAGGTTATTAATGTAGGTAAAACAGAAGGTATCACATTACCAATCTTGCAGATAACGTGAAAACAGGAAGGACAGGGGCTGCGGAGTAAACTTCATCTAATTATCATGATAAATGAGAACATTTCTTTTTGTTCTTTCAATGGGTCCGGTATAACACAGAATTGTTTAGGATTATATTTTATAATATTAATTTTTATAATTATTATTTGTATTTTATTTTTTATTATTTTTAATTTAAAAGAAGTAAAGTCTTAAATTTATTTATTTATAATTATTAAAACATATAGATTCAATTATATAGAAATGATTAACAAAATATTTTTAATTTCTTACGTTTTTAATCGTTCTGATATTACCTGTTTGTTTACATTTTAACAATTTAGTTCCCATTTTGTCCATTCCCCTCTCTCTCATATTTTTATTACATGAATTCTGTCTTCAAAATTAAAATAAGGATACACTTTAAAACAACCACAATTGTAACTCCAAGTCAATCCCAATCTGCGTAAATCAAACTGATCCCTTAGAATCAAACACTGATGACAATAAATTTCACAATCTGTGGCAAATTGTATATAGACAAAGTGGAATATATAGGCTATCATTAGAAGACCCAACGCGCCCCCCCAAAATAAAAAAAAAAAAAGGGAAAATTTTGAAATGGGGTTTGGAATTCTGGGGGCCCCAAGTTATGGTGACCACGAGACCACTGCCTCAGTCCTATGCTCTCTCTGGAGACTGATTTGTTTTGGGCACTTTTGCAATCTGGCGGTGCTTTCACTCTATGGTACGCATGAAGACGGAGTTCACAAACCCACACCAATGCTCACAGGTAGTGCAGTTCATCTCAGGATGTGCACATCATTATTGCGAGCGTGGCAAAATAGGTTGCATGTGTTCTGTCAGCGTTAGTTGTCCAAGAGCATGGTATGGCGCTACCAGGAGACATGGCCAGTACTCAGGAACGGATGAGGAGCCGTAAGTTGAGCGCAACATAGATCCCACCTGATGATATTAGGCCAGAATGTAGTTAATTTCACCTCTTAAAAGAATACCATATGAATTCCCTTATTATCTTCGTTGCCTTTGATTTTAAATATTATGTCAAGAAGATTGGTTTATATTGATTGTTATTTTTCATGTGTCAATATTTCTGCTTTTTCTATTTATGATTTCAGTTTATTTTTCTTTTCTGCAAGATCCTATTCCTCATATTATTCTATTATACTTGGTTTATTTTTCTTTTTTTCTATTTTAAATAGGATATCAATTTCCATATATATCTAATTCAATATTTGCCAGTTTAAACCCTTGATTTTGCAAATATAAATAATGATTATAAAATACCTCTCTAGCATAGGCCATTAACATATATGATTCAAGAGTCTTTGCATGTCGCTCTCCAAACGGCAGAGCAAACAACTCCATGAGGGAGTGTATGAGGGGCCCGTACGTCCACAGTGAGTGTGTGGTCTTTTCTCCTTTGTTACCATTGGGTCGATGGATCCTCGGATTTTATTACTCTCTCTAACATACTCATGTGTCAGTGTTCACGTATTAATTATATGGTGGCAATGCCAGAGAGTAAAATCACCTAAGATTTGGCAAAATTCGTCCTACTGGCGCCACAGCGATCTGTTGCTCTTCAAGATGAAACAGGTTACACTGAGCATCATGTTATACAGACGTTACAGTTTGGAGACTGTCCGTGGTTGTGATTTGTCGATCGTATACTTCTCTCCTAGAATTGCAAACATCCTCCAGCATGAACCCTTAGGAATTTCGTGTGGCAGTCATTGTGTTTTGGTGGTTGCATTCTTTGGTGGGGATTTTCCGCTACACCCTTCCATGTGTTCTCGCCAGAGGTTAGCCTGACTGCCATTATTTCGGTACCTGAATGAGATCCTCAGACCCCTTTGAGACGGACATTAAGCTGAACACACTATTGTGGCATCTTAGATCGTGATTTTGTCATTTTCAGGGCTCTGTTGGCAGTGTCACCTTCCTGCACATAAGGCGATTTCAGTAATTTATAATTTATGGATTTTTAATGGTAAGCGTCTCTCGCTGTGGTTTGCCCTTCCTCGGCCTCCTCACGTCTTCCTATGTTATACTATTATGGCTCTGTTCTCCTGTTTATCATTGTGGGTTCGATACTTGTACTCCTATCCTATGTTCAATTGGATGCCTCTGGACACACGCATGATCATGGATTGACACAGCAAACTCTTTTTGCCACAGCTCACGATGATGTGCTCATCCTGAGAAACGTACACATCCTGAGCCCAATCTTGGTGGTGTAGCTCCGTTCTCATGCCTTTTTATATTTTACCACTAGAATGTATAAGGCACCGCACTAGCATTCAAAAATGACCAAAACATATCAGCCTAGGAGGAAGCATAGTGAATCTGAGAAGTTTGATCTGTGTTTAATGTTATGTTCTGTACCACCTCTTGCTGAACACCATTTCCTTTTAATTTAATTGGTTTGATATTGTGTTTATCATATTTCTTTATGTCTGTTTTAATATACTATTAATATTGTATACTATTAATTTCCATCCTTTGTCTATCACTATTTTTGCACAACAGCATGTTTGAAATTTTTATTGTCATATCAGTGTTGCTTCCTAAGTGGACAGTTGATCACAGAATGTTGATTGACTTGGAGTTACATTGTGTTGTAACTAGTGTTCCCGTATTTTTTTGAGCAGTGTTACATTCTTCCTTGGTATGTCAGTTCCAATTCCATGGTCACAAAAGCAAGTCCCAGACTGGACTCACTTGACAGCTCAGAACAGCGGTTAGACCATGGAGATGTCCCGGCCACTTTTCCCAATGAGATAATGGGCAGACATCTATAACGATGTCTACGAACAGCCCTACTATGACACACCAGACATGCCTCCGAATCTGAGAAACGAACTGAGGATGCAGTGACCCAATGGAACACACCACAGCCTGAACACTCAGAGGACCTGTTTGGTAAATGGACCGACGCCTATGAAGAGGTCCATAGACAGCGCATATATGAAACTCCAGACACACGTCTTGACTGAGAACAGAGACTGAGGATGCTACCCAGGGAGCACACCACGACCTGAACTCAGGTTCTGAGAGGAGACCTTTGTTGTTGCTACAGCGTGTCTGGGTCTTCTCCTACTGCTGGGATCCTCTATTTCTATCTATCACATTTATACAGCCAACCTACAGAGGAGAGAGACATTTATACATTTATAAAAAGCCTGTCCTGAAGTGATGCTGAAGTTTTACTGCAGCTGTTACTACATCACTACCGAAGAGAAATCCTGGAATGAGAGCAGACGTGACTGTCTGGCGAGAAAAGCAGACCTGGTGATCATAAAACAGCCAAGAGGAACAGGTATTTCTCACTACATTTGACCRATRCATCTGGATTGGTCTGACTGACGGAGAGACGGACGGGACCCGGAAATGGGCTGACGGCACAGCACTGACAACAGCCTACTGGTGGTGGTCTGAACCTGATTCAGAAGTTGGAGAGGAGGACTGTGCTATGATGGATGGATGGTGTACAACATATTCCTCTAAACGCATGGAATGACTTTGGGTGTGACGTGAATTATCTAGGGATTTGTGAGAAAGTGGTTTATTAATACCATAACACCGTTGTCTACTGTAACATGTAAAGTGCACACAACTTCTTCCTTCCTTCTTTTCCTCTCAAACACACACACACACACACACACACAATGCTGTTTAATCAGCTTCTTGATATGTCACACCTGTCAGGTGGATGGATTATCTTGGCAAAGGAGAAATGTTCATCAACAGGGATATAAATACATTTGTGCAAAAAATTTGAACTAAATAAGTCTGGGAACATTTTTGGGGTCTCTTATTTCAGGTCACGAAACCAACACTTTACATGTTGCGTTTATATTTTGTACAGTATAGTTAAGCCATAATATGCTTGTGATGGGTTTGTATTAGACACAGTAGTACTACTAAGTCTGTAGTATAGAACTCAATGTAAGTAATTTAAGTACGGTTTTTTTCTGGATCAAAATGGGGCTTAGGTGGTGGGTTCAGTGCGGGGTGTGACCAATGGTGCGGTCACCAACCAACATTTTAGAGGCCCTCGTGTTGTTGGCAGTGAAAAATGTAGCCGTTTTAAAACGGAGTGAATCAAACGTCACAACAAAATCAATGGGGGCCCCATGCGTCGTCACAAATACTCTTCAATGCATCATTTTTTRAACTTTAGATTCTCCCCGACTGTCTAGCTTTTATTTTGGTGATTGTTACTTCTCAAATATTATATTATAAAAATATAATGGTCCATTATCTTCTCTACATACTTCATATCTGGTTTAAGTTGTTTAAGTTTACACCGAAAACGTTTTTCCCATCCTGAAAATTACTTACTTACTTTTTGACATATGCGGCCCAAAAACACACTTAGGCGGCCACCCAAGTCTTTTCTGTTCAACAAAAGTTTTGATTTCTCTATAGATAGATGAATGTATCACATGATGAAATCTGAGCTGGTATTACTCTAAGAAAAAACTATATATTGTGAATTTTCATAGAGTGAAGACATTTACTATTGACGGTTATATCTTGAAAAAATGACAATTTAATTAACAAAATGTATATCTATATATTTTACATTCTTAAACTGACAATCCCAAAATAAACAGATTCATTTTGTTCTTGATTTCTCTGTTGTCTTCTGCTTTAATTTATAAAATATTGTTTTTATTTAGATTTGTTTTCTTTCTGGGAAGTGTATTACGACTTTGTTAAATCACATTTAAATAAGTTGTGATTTGATTTCAGTAATACCACTGACCCAGAAGACCCATTTCTGGGTTGGGTAGAGCAGTGCTTCAGGTCTCAGGAAGGCAGTAGTGATGCTTCCTTGGCTATCAGCTACACACATTTCCAGCCGCGGCCTTATACCACCTTACATACTGAATAATAGCACATTTCTGTAGACAGGTCCATACCTCTCCATCCCTGTCCAGAGGCGGGAAGTGAAAGAAGAGGGACTGTCCCAAAGACACACTGTTGATGGGTGTTGTCAAGGTTGTCACTCTTATACAGCTTCACCTGCACGGGACAGGAGGAGAAATACAATTATATGGAGCCATAGAAGTAAATAGAGGACTCCAGATGGATATAACCCGTTTTAGCATTAGTCCTCTATGTATGGAGCACATAAAGGTGTTGCTCAGTGTCATCACACCATTACATCAAACAACTATATTTTTGGCTTCATCTATGAATTAGTTCCTTATGACACATTGAAAATGTTTTTTTTTTTTGATTGAGATAGGTAGTTATGAGGTGATTTTAATGGTATTGTAGTGAGGGGATCTTACAGAGAGGGTGGGCAGGTGTTCTGGTGAGGTTTTACAGGTATTGTAGTGAGGGGATCTTACAGAGAGGGTGGGCAGGTGTTCTGGTGAGGTTTTACAGGTATTGTAGTGAGGGGATCTTACAGAGAGGGTGGCAGGTGTTCTGGTGAGGTTTTACGGTATTGTAGTGAGGGGATCTTACAGAGAGGGTGGGCAGGTGTTCTGGTGAGGTTTTACAGGTATTGTAGTGAGGGGATCTTACAGAGAGGGTGGGCAGGTGTTCTGGTGAGGTTTTACAGGTATTGTAGTGAGGGGATCTTACGAGAGGGTGGCAGGTGTTCTGGTGAGGTTTACAGGTATTGTAGTGAGGGGATCTTACAGAGAGGGTGGGCAGGTGTTCTGGTGAGGTTTTAACAGGTATTGTTAGTGAGGGGATCTTACAGAGAGGGTGGGCAGGTGTTTCTGTGAGGTTTTACAGGTATTGTAGTGAGGGGATCTTACAGAGAGGGTGGGCAGGTGTTCTGGTGAGGTTTTACAGGTATTGTAGTGAGGGGATCTTAAGAGAGGGTGGGCAGGTGTTCTGTGAGGTTTTACGGTATTGTGTGAGGGGATCTTACAGAGAGGGTGGGCAGGTGTTCTGGTGAGGTTTACGGTATTGTAGTGAGGGGATCTTACAGAGAGGGTGGCAGGTGTCTGGTGAGGTTTTACAGGTATTGTAGTGAGGGGATCTTACAGAGAGGGTGGCAGGTGTTCTGGTGAGGTTTTACAGGTATTGTAGTGAGGGGATCTTACAGAGAGGGTGGCAGGTGTTCTGGTGAGGTTTTACAGGTATTGTAGTGAGGGGATCTTACAGAGAGGGTGGGCAGGTGTTCTGGTGAGGTTTTACAGGTATTGTAGTGAGGGGATCTTACAGAGAGGTGGGCAGGTGTTCTGGTGAGGTTACGGTATTGTAGTGAGGGGATCTTACAGAGAGGTGGGCAGGTGTTCTGGTGAGGTTTACAGGTATTGTAGTGAGGGATCTTACAGAGAGGGTGGCAGGTTGTCTGGTGAGGTTTTACAGGTATTGTAGTAGGGGATCTTACAGAGAGGGTGGCAGGTGTTCTGATGAGGTGATGATGTTCCCACTCAGGTCAAACTGGTTGATCTGCCTGAAGGCGATGATGTTGACTCCCACGATGTCGGTGCTCCAACCTCTATGGAGCGGTGCTGAGGCAGGGCTCTCTCGAGTGTGTCGTTGCCTGTGCTCTCAGCTGGATCAGGTATCTACAGCCAGGCTGTGAGAGAAGCTCAAAGTTAGCACCTATAGGGCTATTAGCAATTGCACAGCAGTGTTTGGGGTATCAAACGCAATGACCCATTCTGCACAAAGTAACTCTACAAATGTGTTGTCTCGTTACGTCAGCTTCATAACTACTTTATGTGCTTGTATACAGGCTTTATAACTGCTTTATGTAGCCCTTATGAAGCCTCAAAAAGGCCCGACTCACCAGCAGGCCCCTGAGCCTGAAGCGTCCCTCCTCGTCTGTGACTGTGTCCTCGCTGTAGATACTACACTCTGCCTGTCCCACTGCCTCCACTGACACGTCCCTCTCAGCATCTCCACTCAGGGACTGAACTGCCCCGTAGCAGCTAGATAGGACGCAGTAAATCAGCCATTTTGGAATCGATAGGACAGACAAATAATTACACACCTGCCATTTGGGGATGGACTGTTAAGCTCCTTGTCAAGTAAGTCAGCAAGAACATGCCTGAATAAGATTTGTTACAATAAACAGAAGTGGCTAATGATGGCTGGGGGGAATTGAACATCATTCTGCCTTGTTTAGTACATTTTTGCAGTTAGTTTAAAGCTCATTGGGGTTCACTCACTTTTTATGAAACGTGCCAATAGATAGATTGATTTGATTGGCCCGTTTCTACCTGTATGCTGTTTTGAATCCGGTGATTCGATGCTGAGGTTCTGTCCTCCTCTACGGTGATCATCTGAGAGGCTGGCTCAAACCTGAACTCCTTCATCATGGGCTTGAAGTAGTACTGACCCGGGCTCTGAGGGAGGGATGGAGGGACAGAACAGAAGAACAGAAGAGATGCAATCAATAAAACGCCCCTGCAGTGTTGCTGCACCAATCCAATCAGCACCAGTCCACATCACACAGAACATAGACCTCCACCTAGTAGCCYGGTGTGTTTAATAGTCAATCATTCAGGAGGAGGATAATACAGGGATGAAGTAGGTGTCGAGTTCAGTAAACATCGAGGTCCTTACCAAGTTGTTGAAGGTGAGGACACCAGTGTCCTGGGTGAGCAGGTTGGATCTGAACGATCCTCCACTGAGAGACAGCAGGACTCCAGACAGAGCGTGACCATCCTCTGACTTGATCTACGACACAGAGAAAGATAGGAGATTATGACAACGAACACACTGTATAAGACTATACAAACCCTGCCGCAGCCAAAACTATATTTAAGTTGCAGTTCGAAACCATGGCAAAATTCCAAAAGAACACTGTTGAATGGGAATACATTCGCAGAACAGACTCATCAACTATTTATTAAAACAACCCTCACCCTACCGAAGGAGGGATACTGTTACTAATTAAACAAAAAACAATGTTTTGCCAACAAGACCAAGGCTAATAAATGGCCTGTTCTTTCCACTGAGCTAGCGAGTAGTATGTGTGTTCTGTACCTTGAAGGTGACTCCAGCCAGGGCGAAGGCCTTGAAGTCTCCCTGGGTTCCCTCCACAGTGCTGAGGATGAAGCCCTCCTTACTGGCACTGACGTCATAGTGACGGTCACTGTGCAGGGGACCGACACTGCGGAGGGAGAAACAAACAATAGAGAGTCATTTAGATTGACTTGTATTACTGTACGCTTCCTACAAATGTCACAATCAAGGAGCATTTACCAAACACCACGAGAAAACCTGCCTGAAGCTAATCTAAAGCAACAAATATGTAACACGGTGGACATTTCAAGTGGCTAGATTAAAATGCAAAGTGGTCAAATGTATTGTTAAAAAACAACAACAAGAGCACGATTTGAACAAGCAACCGAAGGTTGCAAGATGTTTTGCCTGATGCCTAGTGCAAGGATGAGTAGGCCATGCTAGCCTTACGACTAACACAGCAGTGACTGAGGTTATGGTTAGGGGATAGTCATGTTTACCTGTAAGCCCCGTTCTCGTTGGTGACGACGGTGATGAGGGGGGCCTTGGCTCCTCTCTCGGTGATGGAGATCTCGACCCCCTGCAGCTCYGGAGTCACYTGGCCCTCCAGGAACAGACCAGCGCGCCCCGCGATGTCCACCACACGCCCTGGACAAGACTCTGTGAGAAGGGGACAGAATAAGAGAAGGTATATAGATTACCGCTGCACACAGACAGAGCTTCATGGCCGGTGATGTCCACCACACACCCTGGACAGATCTCTGTGGATGGGTGCTGGTTGGGGCAGAGAATAGGGAGTTACCATGTATAAATATAGAGACAGACAAAAACATACAAAAATAGGTTATACATCTGTGGTGGACAATTACTAAATGTGTTATGCTATCCCGTGTGATACTACTTAAGAGAATTGTCTCTTGCTATATGTTAAGTGTTTTTTTCTTTCTAACTGGATACAAATTTGTCTTCGTGTGACTTAGTCACAAGACTGGGCGAATGGCTAAGATCCGTTTGGGTGCGACACCAGCATGTGAGACATCCCGTGTTTTTGCTATCTGTGAGCTGTGATAAATGCAGTTAGACGGTTTAGCCCTAGAGCTATCAACCTCGAGCCATCTTAAAATCTGCACAGACAAACCAATCGCCTTGTACACACCATGTTCCGCCCCTGTTTACACACATCTGCTAAACTGCCATGTAGACAAGAGGTTGTACTTTCTATAAAAGCGGAGAGCCAACTCTGTTCATTGGGATTTTAACTCTGCACTGTTGTGTAGATTGTTGACTGATCCATTTTTTGCAAATCTTATTAAATATAATTGTTGTTTGAAGAATCTACAGTCTCTCTTCTCTTTTGGTTAGAATTTCCACTACACACCACACAGAGAGATATGCAGACAGACACCACAGACCAGACCAAACACACACACACAAAGACAATAACATACACAAAAGAAYAGGATAACAAGGAAGTGAACTCTGACCTCCAGTGATAGTAGCCTCAATCTCCGGTGGATAGAAGAGAAGCTCCTTGGAGGAGGGAGTCACAGTGATCCTCTCCCCAGCCCTGGCCCAGTAAGAAAATTCGTAGTGAAAGGGGCTGGTGAGCTCATCAGCTCTCTCTTGGATGGGGGGCTGGCTGTCACCGCCATCCTCAGCCTCTTGGGCGCGTCTCTCCCTCTCCWGGCGCCGCAGCTCGATCTCCTGCAGCTGCTGCTCCTGTCTCTGCTCCTCCAGGCTTCTCAGAGGGCCTAGGACCAGAGCTGGCTCAGACTCTATGGAGGATCTGATGGAGGACACATAAACAGTGGTAATACAGCAGGACCAGACTATGGACGACCTACAGGAGGAACACAGTGAGTCGTTTTTTTTTGTTGTTGTCATATTTAGAAAAACAATCAAGTAATTCATGTTTAAACCCTAATTCTGGAAATGCATGTAAATCTCCAACTTGTTTATGAATGATGTACACTGTACTGTTCTATGTTAATAGGTGGTTGAATCGAATTATGCACACAGACTCACCCCTTTGAGTTCAACGTATATTCTGTATACAGTACTGCTCTGCAAATCTTACACACAATTTCAGATATTCATCTTACAAACAACGACAATGCCATCAGTCCACATTTYGCCAGGTTGTTTGGACATGGGAGAGTGAAGGTAGAGTGATAGCAGGCCTATAGAGGTGACRGGGACTAACCTGATGGTGACCGTGACATCCAGGATCTTATCAGTGGTGATTAGGCCAGTCATGTGATGTCTCACTGCAGTCAGGGTCAGGATAGTGGGGGCTGACCTGAAGGAGACATTTAGACAAGTAGAGTCATTCACTTTGGTGGGGCTATATAAAAGGAAAACATAGAAATGGATCCAATAGAACAACCTTACGTGTCGTAGGTATAATAGTCCTGTTCGAATTGGTGGCAAGATCGAGGAGTCACTTTGTACACACCTGGCAAAGGCAAGATTAGATGATTAATAAGCATATATATTTKACTCATGTATCTACCAGTAACCTATATTAACCTAGGTTAGTMTCATAAAGAGAGATCTTTCAGTAAGGATATTGAGGAGAATCGAAGACAAGTAAAAAGAAGGAGTTTCTCCCACCAGGCTTGGAGAGACAGAAGCGGTTGACCCCCTTGGAGAGGTTATAGACGCCAACGTTCTCCGGCTTGCTGCCATCCTGGAAGAACTCCTGCCAAGATACATACACACTCATTTAGACTTTCACACCAGCAACCACGATTATGTAAAATAACGTAGCAGCCATTTAAGAACCATTATGCTGGAACTAGTCACTCCTACTCTTCTTATCGGAGCAGCTGTCCAACAGTATGTGGACAGCTGCTCGTCGAACATCTCATTCCAAAATCATGGGCATTAATATGGAGTTGGTCYCCCCATTGCTGCTACAAAAGCCTTCCACTCTTCAGGGAATGCTTTCCACTAGATGTTGGAACATTGCTGYTGGACTTGCTTCCATTCAGCCACAAGAGCATTAGTGAGGTCGGGCACTGATGTTGGGCGATTAGGCCTAGCTGCCAGTCAGCGTTCCAATTCATCCCAAAGGTGTTCGATGGGATTGAGGTCAGGGCCCTGTGCAGGCTGTCAAGTTCTTCCACACCGATCTTGCCAAACCATTTCTGTATGGACCTCGCTTTGAGCACGGGGGCATTGTCATGCTGAAACAGCAAAGGGCCTTCCCCAAACTGTTGCCACAAAGTTGGAAGCACAGAATCGTCTAGAATATCTTTGTATGCTGAAGCRTTAACATTTCCCTTCACTGGAATTAAGGGACCAAGCCCAAACCATGAAAAACAGCCCCAGACYATTATTCCTCCTCCACCAAACTTTACAGTTGGCACTATGCATTGGGGCAGGTAGCGTTCTCCTGGCATCCACAAACCCAGTTACATCCGTCGGACTGTCAGATGGTGAAGCGTGATTTATCACTCCAGAGAACACGTTTCCACTGCTCCAAAGCTCACCACAGCTTTACACCACTCCAGTCAACTCTCGTCATTGCACAAGGAGATCTTAGGCTTGTGTGCGGCTGCTCGGCCATGGAAACCCATATCATGACGCTCCCGACGAACATTTATTGCGCTGACGTTGCTTCCAGAGGCACTTTGGAACTCAGTAGTGAGTGCTTAAACTGAGGACAGATTTAAAAGTGCTACGCGCAGCAKGACTCTGCGGTCTCGTTCTGTGAGCTTGTGTGGCCTACCACTTCGTGGCTGAGCCGTTGTTGCTCCTAGACGTTTCCACTTCACAATAACAGGACTTACATGCGGACTAGTCCGCGGGCGCATGTTGATTTTGTCCATCCACACCCGACACGATAAGGATATGCAGGTTGAAATATCAAAACAAACTCTGAACCAACTATATTCATTTGGAGACAGGTCGAAACACATGAAACATTCATGGCAATTTAGTTAGCTTGCTTGCTGTTGCTAGCTAATTTCTCCTGGGATATAAACAATGGGTTGTAATTTTACGTCAAACCCACAAGGTCATCCATCTACTCCGACAATTAATCCACAGATAAAAAAGGGTAAACCGATCTCCTCAGGCTTCTTCTTCGGACTTTATATAGCGTCTGGCAACCAACTTTAAGGTGCATTACCACCACCACCAACTGGACTGGAGTGTGGACCTCAGTTCGTCTTTCAATCACCCACGTTTGGTATATGCTCCTAAAAACCAATGAGGAGATGRGAGAGGCGGGACTTGCAGCACGTCAAGCTTYACAAAAAGAACCAAGTTCTATTTTAGCGCCTGGCTACGCAGACGCTCGTTGACGCGTGGGTGCATTGATTGAATAACGTGTACATTTATTTTGCAACGCACACGACGTGGGCGGTGTGGTCAGCATGTTACAGTTGACCGGGGCAGCTCTAGCAGGACAGATTTGGACAAACTGACTTGTTGTGCCACGTTGAAAGTCACTGAGCTCTTCAGTAAGGCCAATGTTTGGCTGTGTGCTCGATTTTACACACCGGTCAGCAACGGGTGTGGCTGAAATAGCCAAATCCACTGATTTACAGGGGTGTCCAAATACATACTTTCAACCGTGTAGTGTATAACAAGCATAAACAGAAATACACGCAGGAACACATAACAGTACACATGCACACAACTACACATAKGAACAAATCTAAAGACACACTCTCTCTGTCCCCTACACACAGCCCTCCCCTGTGTTACTACTGACCAGGGTGATGGCGTGGGACAGGGAGCAGCGGAGGATGTAGCCWATCTGTCTGAGCTCGACTCCCAGCACGTCAGAGTCCAGCACCTCCACCTCCACTGACTTGAGCTTCCAGCACCACTCCTCATGGGAGATACTCACTGGGAGGGAGGAGAGCAGAGAGTCAGAAAGTCAGTCATTGCTACAATGTTGACATAAGGACAATACATRCATAACCTAGCCTGAGAGACTGGAGTACAGCYTGGCTTTAGTGTATGGATTTCTTCTCTTACAACATTGACCATCCTATAACATACTTGTTCAGTAGACACATAACAGAAGAAAACGAGGAGCTACTAAAAAGACATTGTCCAAAAAKACATTTTTGTTTTCCATAGCAACATTTTTTWTWTWTTTWTATATATTTTAAATACCTTTTGCCTCAATGGACACGACCCAGGAGGTCCGTACCTTTGTATTTGCCAGGCAGGACGTTGTCGAAGGAGATTTCCARGGTGTCACCGCTCCCTGAGAGGAGCACGCTCCTCCTCTCCCCTTGACGACTAACCGGCTGCAGGGTCACCGACAGGTCATCACAGTTCGCTGGGGGTCAAGAGGTCAAAGGTTATTCAAAGTGGTAAAGCCGTGAAAATGAGACCGTCGCTGATTGGCTAACGAGGATGCTAGGACTAATAGAGTATTCAGATTGACTGTTTTCAGTGTTTGTCCTGACAATGATCCAGTTAGGCATCAAAACACACTCAGTCTGTCTAATAGAAAAGCACTTTTAACCATGACTGGTTTCATTCAACAGAAAATGCGCCCTACTGTTCCCTGTTGAATAAGAGTTACTTCTCCCTAAGGGTTTATTGTTAACCTTGAATTATTCCTACTTTACATCTAAACAGGAAATGTTCAGAGTGAGTCATAGACTAATGGGGAGAGCTCCAGGGCAGGTTTACCCAGACAGTAGACCCTGCCCGAGACGGAGGCCATGAACTGGGTGAAGAGGAGGTCGGAGAGGGGCCTGTCTACCAGGGAGACCTCCAGAGCAGCAGGCTGCAGGGCCAGGCCAGCCTTCACCTCCGCCTCAGGAAGAGACACCTGCAGGGAAGGATGGAAGAGAGGGYGAAACGTTAGCCTAAGTACAGCCAAGGTAAATGGAAAAATCCTGTTTGGTTGTATTTTGAGGGTAACATCCATAAGAGCTGATCTCATGTAATTAGGATTGGAAGTAGGATGAAGTTGCCCATAGACACTGATCATAGATCACTTTAGTATGCTTTCTTCACCCTTATAGGGATATGATTCAGAGCAGCTAAGCTGATCCTAGATAAGGGCCTAAGGGCAACTTCCCTCAATACAACCAAAGSCACCAAAACACAGACAATTCATCTCATAGTCAGAACAAGCTGTATTTCTGTAACGTACGGTAACACTGTAGTCTCCAGGTTTGGCATAGAAGCAGAAGGCCCCCTGCTGGTCTGAGTCGGTGGTGCGGGTGGCGGTGTTGTCCTGTCCCAGGGTAGTGAGGGTCACCTTGTAACGCCCCTGCTGCTTCAGGCCCTCTGGCAGGTGGGTGATAGCGATCTGACCACACACGCTGAACCTGGAGAGGAGAATGACATTTATCATTTATAATGCTTCAACAGAACAACTACGTAGCCGTTATGTCAGATGTATGTTATGATTATAGATGGAGGCATCAATAGGACACATTGAAAGTTGAAACTCACCCAGCAGTGATGATGTCAGGGAGTTGAGGCGTGTTGGGAGCTATCTTCACCGTGATTGGCTCAAAAAACATGAGGTCCTTGTGCGTGCGGAGGGTGAGGTACACGGTGTCATATTCTCCAGGCGGTAGGAGCCGTCCTCTTTGGTCAGACCTGTTAGAGGGGAAGAAGAGAGAGGGAGGAAAAGGGAGAGAGAAAGCAAGGGTTCGGCAGAAGGACAATCCCAAGCACAATGGACATAGCATGTCTCCACGTTAATCAAACAATGCCATCTCTGATATTTTCCTCCAAATTTGAACACAGATAATAGAAAGAAATGGGGTGGTGGATGTCACTATGGTTACCTTTGATCTGGTTGTTGAGGGTTACCGTGGCGTCAGGTACCTTCCTTCCCTCCAGGCTGTTGAGAACCTGCCCGTCACAGAGAAACCCATGACAGGAAGATGGGCTACAGAGAGAGAGAAACACAAAACAAACACACGACACCCCAGGGTCATGTACAGAATAACCACTGTTTATCACATGACACAAAGGCCAATGCTGTACGATTTTAACCCAGAAGTAATAGCCAAGCAGGAAGCTGGAGCACTGTAAACTTACCTCCAGCTTCAAGCTCTTGTGCTCCACCCTGAAGTCATTCTGGAAGGCGCCACATCAAATGTGATCCTCTCTCCCCTGTAGAAGGGAATCTGAAACACAGAAAATTATTCCAACATAGTGAGGACAAGAAACCAGACAAAGTACATAATACATTATTTTTGTATAGAGCCTTCCAGATTTTGTAGAGAGCCTTCCAGATTTTTATATAGAGCCCTCCAGATTTTTTATGAGCCCTCCAGATTTTTTATAGAGCCTTCCAGATTTTTTGTACAAGAGCCTTCCAGATTTTTATATAGAGCCTCCAGATTTTTATATAGAGCCTTCCAGATTTTTGTACAGAGCCTTCCAGATTTTTGTACAGAGCCTTCCAGATTTTTATTTAGAGCCCCGCTCCAAGATTTTTTATTTTAGAGGCCCCAGTTTTTTTGAGCCCTCCAGATTTTGTACAGAGCCTTCAGATTTTTGTACAGAGCCTTCCAGATTTTGTACAGAGCCTTCCAAGATTTTGTAGAGAGCCTTCCAGATTTTTATATAGAGCCTCCAGATTTTTGTACAGAGCCTTCAGATTTTTGTACAGAGCCTTCCAGATTTTTGTAACAGCTTCCAGATTTTTGTACAGAGCCCTCCAGATTTTTGTAGAGACCTTCCAGATTTTTAATATAGAGCCTCCAGATTTTTGTACAGAGCCTTCAGATTTTTGTACAGAGCCTTCCAGATTTTTGTACAGAGCCTTCCAGATCCCAAGGATATTTTACACATTAAAGACAACATAAGAACACCAACTGTGCTATATCAGCAACACATTAACTGGGAGGGATATGTGCTGAATACGTAGTCTTCAAAAGGCCTTTTCACAGAGCATTGTCTTAGCCCAGGGCTAATTTGCCACGAGATAAGTGCAGCGTGAACAACACAGGTGTGTTGTGTTGTGGCGGCCATCTTACCACAGTGTAATCTCCGCTTGCTAGTGAGGGGAAGGAGAAGATGCCGTCCTCTCGGGACAGAGCGCCACACAGGTAGACCAGGGAGTCATCTCCAGACTCGGCTCCATCCACTGGGGCTGTGTTACAGCCACTGATGTCCTGGGAAACACAAGAAAAACACATATTAGAGGGATTTTTTTTATTTAAACTAGGCAAGTCAGTTAAGAACAAATTCTTATTTACAATGACGGCCTACACCGGACGACGCTGGGCCAATTGTGCGCCGCCCTGTGGGACTCCCAATCACGGCCGGTTGTGATACAGTCTGGGTGTAAGATAAGTATTACATATATTTGAAACGTGAAATTCCCGTTTTGGGTAAAAACTGTATGGATCTGTCTGGGTTACTATATCATAATTTAACCATTCATGTATAAAATGCCCAGCTTCATAGACAGCCAACATTAAGGATAAAATATCACTGTAGTGTATCACAATATGTATAGAAATACAGCGGACTGGACACCACCGCTCTTTCAATTTGCCATTCAATTCAATACAAATATATTTGACCTCCTTCTTCACTGTGGCAGAGTAGAGGAGGAAGGTGACTTTTTTCATGGGCTCCCCATCACTCCGGACCTCCCCAGAGACATCGTACCCTCCCACCACCAGATGTTCTGCAGCCGCTGCATTGGCACTGGACACACGCACTGACGTAGCGCTCTGTGGAAAGACAACGCAAAATTGTTGTGAATCATTTGGACGTTTTTGCTCAAATTTTTTTGTTGCATAGTTTACACTACCTGTAATCACTTATGTTCTTATTCTGCTYGCTTATATTACTTGTGCAATATGATTGTTGAGTTCCAATTGCATCCAACTAAAATTGTGCCAATAACACCTACAGCTGCACTTTGAGATGGCTTGARATCATGAGCCAYGCAGAAAGAAACTCACCTGCTCCAAGGTCCAGGATGRATGAGAAGCAATGATGTCATAATTTCCAGGAAGTACTTTGGTGAAGGTGTACCTGTGAAATGACCCAAAACATTCTGTGTTAGAAGCCTAGTGCTTGTACCACCCCCATGTATATTGTCCTGATACAAAACAACAGCAGATGTGTACAAAAACATTAGCATTGATATGAATGGCTTGAGTTGCCAGTACTGAAAGAAAAGCTAGTGTGTGTGGGAGTTTGTTTGTGTTGTAAGGGGTAGTTATATTGCCTTGTAGTTTAAAGTAATGCTGTTAAGAGATTGAGGAGCGGTCCCTTACTTTCCTCCAGGCTGAGTGAGCACAGTCTGCAGCTTTTCTCCTGTTCCCTCCCTGGTCAGGCTGATTTCCACCCCAGCTGGGCCCAGGGGTTGGCCTTTACTTAGCACCTGGGACATACACAACACATTAACGTCACATCAAAGTAAACAATTATTTCAGAAATGCACATACTGTAGATCCGGTAAGTACTAACACTAAACAACCATTTAAAAAAGTGTCAGATCTCTGTGCCATTCTGTTTAGTCAGTAAATAGTGATGTATTGAGTCTTTGGGGGGGTGGGGGGTGGAACGTAGTCTAGCGGTTAAGCGCGTTGGGCCARTAACAGAAAGGTCGCTGGTTCGAATCTCCAGGCCGATTAGAGAAACAAATATGTTGATGTGCCCTTGAGCAAGACACTTAACCCTAGTTGCTCTAGTAAGTCGCCCTGGATAAGAGCATCTACTAAATGACTAAAATGTAAATGTATTTTAGCCAGCACCATCCCCACAAGGGTTAGGCCAAGGCTTATTGAAGAAGAGTTCCTCTCACCGTTCCAGAGACAGAGAAGCCAGTGAAGACAAAGTTGATGTCCTGCTCCTTGGTGCAGATATCATTGACCCCGTCCACATAGAGGTCCACACTGGTGGGCTCTGCAAAAACACAGACAGAGTGTTATGTTACAGCACTGCTGGCAATACACAAGAGGTACAAATACACATGAAATTCTCCTTACCAAAGCTCCACCCAAGAGGAGGCTCAATCTTCAACACAAAGTCTCCCTGTAAATAAGAGTGTCAAATATTAGCAGAACTGCCTCTATGAATCAGTGGAAGACTCCTCTCTCGTCTCTAAAATGTAGGCTCTAACAGTCCCATCACAAGTCAAACTGTTGAATAAACTTAATTTGAACGTAATTTGCCTGTTGTCCACTGATTTTGTCCCTATAAAAGGAGGTAATCTGAGACAAAATATCCACAGAGTAGTGTTATTAACCCGACTTTCAGTACGCTGGTCTGTATGTCTGTTTTTGTATTTTCAATGCCGACTCAATTCACATGCGACGCTGCACAATATGTCAACAATGGGCGAGTTTAACCGAAGCACAGACTAAACTGTGTCCCACACAATCAGCTGGCAAATTTCACAAGCACTTTGAGCTGATTGCGAGGTAACTGTGCTTTGGCCAACAACATGTAGCTACATTCGGCTATTGTTTGCATATTGTGCATCACGTGAAATGCATCAGGAGGTGGGAAATATAAGCAACAGAACCGCTGCTGCAAAAAGTCGGGTAAACAGCACTTTCCTGTGGCTACCCTATTTCCACCTGATACCGCCAAAAGGACCAATAGCATGGATAACTGGTAAAGTACGATTAAATATAATCGTATTCAACATTCTGTCTTGTTAGACTACTGCGTCTTATTTTACAGCGACTTCTTTCAGACTGATATCCATGAAGTAACCAGGAAAACAGTCTGATGTTTCGACAAACCAATGCCATACTACTACTAATATTGCATTTTCATATGTATCAATACCACAGGAGGCTGGTGGGAGAAACTATAGGACGGGCTCATTGTAATGTCTGGAGTGGAATAAATGAAACGGTATCAAACACAGTAAACGTATGGAAACCACGTTTGTTCCATGTATTATTACATTCCAGCCCTTACAATGAGGCCGCCTGCCTACTCTGATCAATACATTCATTACCTTGTCATAGAGGGGAATCATAAAGTATCCATTGATGGGAGCACAGTCGGTCTGATATTTCAAAGACCCTTGTTTGGTGTACACTTTAATCTGTGAGAGACAAGAAAGACGATGTGTATTTAATGCACAAACAGAACCAAAAGGCAAAAGCATGATTTCATGCAATGCATGCTGGACAGTACTATAGGCTTTTGCAGTCAAGTAGCTAGTTAGCTAAACGTGAATGAATTGCACCGGCAGTCATTAGGGTGAGGGTGGTCCAGTCTGAGATGATTTGACTAAATAGTAATCCTATTATTATAAATGGTGTGTGTATGGTGCAATACCTCGTCAGTACAGTGGGGTTTAAGTGGACTGGCAACTAGCTAGGTTAACTTTAGCATGCTAGCTAACGTTAGCTAGCCAGTGCGTAAACTACCATTCGCTCAAGAGTTTTAAATGTAGAAAGGGCTTAAAATCAGTGAAACACATTTAGTTACTTTTAAATAGCTGCAGGTTATTGCGTTTCTGATGTGTTTGCTACGGATAGCTAGTTATACAATGCTATGTTAACTAGTTAGCTAACAAGTTCTGAATTTCGACATGGTTGTGCACGAGAAACGAGCAACATAGATCAGAGATGGCTCGTGAGATTAGTGTGGCTAGTCATACAGAGAGTTAGCTATATCATCTTACTAGCCACCTTGGGCTAATGTTATTTCATTCAAACTCAACTGTCATTTCACCACTCAAGACCACAAGCAATATTCTGTCTCCGCCTACTAAGGTAGTAGGCCGTCTCTGCACTCACCTCGATCAGCGAGTGTAGTGATTTCAACGTCGGATTTCACGAACCCTCCGCAGCCACCACAATGTCATCAGCTGACACTGTATAAAACTGGCAGCAGATGATTCCAAATAATATCCAGAACACTGCCATGTCTGCTGGTTTCGTTTATCCGAGTTTTCGCCAGAAGATTTTTCTGACAACCGAATGACAGTGCACGCTGCCTCCGGTTCCGTACGCTGCGCTGTTGAAGGAGCAGTAGCTAGCTATTCTGGAGGTGTCGAACCTGCTGGTGCGGAGGGGACATAGATTAAGTATGTACTTTTGAAAATGTTGGGTGCCTATTCAAATATGAACAGAATCTTGTATTTTGGGTTTCCCTACTGAACAAATTAAACAAGTTAATTCACACAAAGTATGACAAGAAATAACATACGTTTTAAATACTTGCATTATTTATTTTCCTTTTCCAGTCACAATTCGATAAGCAATAAGGCCCGAGGGGGTGAGGTATATGGCCAATATACCACGGTTAAGGCTGTTCTTAAGCACGACGCAAAGCAGAGTTGGCCATATACCACAACACCCTGAGGTACCTTATTGCCATTATAAACGGTTTACCAAAGTAATTAGAGCAGTAAAAATACATGGTTTGTCAAACTGTCAGCCAATCAGCATTCAGGGCTTGAACCACCCAGTTTATAACAATGAATAAAACACAGATTTTGGAATTATACAACTTTTGCCAAAATGACATCTTACTAGTTATTCAAATGTAACAGTTCACTCATAAACAAAGGTTTGCAATGGATAAAACAACGCCTCCCCTTTATGGAGCACTGGCAGTGGAACAGAGTACAGTAAAAAAAAATTATTAGTTCAGTTTGGTATGTAGCGGAAGTTGGGACAGTAGATCTCAAATACATTTTGAAATGTTAAATCCCATGCAGCTTGTCTGGTCATTAAAAGTTCATACTTAGAGGGAGAAAAATAGTAGTAATAGAAATAGTAAACAAGAGATTATAAACAAGAATATGTTTACACAATTAATACAGTATACCTTTAAAGATAAACAAGAAAGGTCACATTTAAAGTGCAAGAAGAATGTTTAGTGTTTCTAGGCATTCAAGTGGAACAATATGGGATCAGCTTTGATTTTTTTTTAAATTACTTACTCAGAAGGGCAATTCAAAGCGTTATAGTGGTTATTGCATAATAAGAGTCCTTCTTGGAAGGAAAAAGGTAATAGTCAGAATTATCATCATGACATCACATATAGTAATGTTTATGGTAGGCTACATATAGTAAACAACAAAAAGGACAAGATATTCTCCACAAAAGGCAGTAAATAGCTATTTTGCCAGCTTTGAGTTCAAACTATTGTCCAATATTGTAAAACAGTGCTGTTAAACGTTTAACATTCACAGATCTCCACATGTGTTGGATCAAAACCAAAGAGCCTTGATAGGCAAAGCTAATCCTCCAGTTGCATGTTCCTCAAATCTATGTCTGCCAGTGGTAGGGCTGGTTTCCTGGACACAGATCGAGCCTGGTCCTGGACTAAAAAGCTATTTTAATGGAGATTCTCCATTGAGCATGCATTTAGTCCAGGTCTAGACTTAATATATTCTGGTAGCCAGCTCTATAGTGTCTGCAAGTAATAGTGTTTAGACAGCCAGTTACAAGTAATATCAAGAGCCCTGAGTTCTTTGGTCAGGTAAAACTCAAGGTCCTAATCCTAGCAATTCAGACATGAGTAGCAGAGTCTGGGGGTGGCTGGACCAGGAGACCCCAGAGTTGGAGCGGTAGCTGGGCTGACTCTGTCTGAGGAGTGGGACTGGAATCCCGAACCTGTGGATCTAATAGCACAGGTCCTCTGGCCTGACACAGCTTCTGGATCAGGAAACGCTTGCTCGCCCGTCCTGGCCGAACAGGGAGAAGAGGAGGGTAGTGCCTAAATTAACCCTATAACAACGTTATACCAGATAACTAGGACCTAGATTTTTTCTGGTCAGGAAAATAATCCTGCCCTACAGCTAACTCCTATGAAGCTACTGTACAGTATAGAGTTGTGCAGCCATGTAGACTGGTTACTGTAGCTACTCACCATGACTAGCTGTTCCCTCAGTTGTTGATCACTCGCTTGTGCGCTCCAGCTAGAGCAATGACATAAAACATGGCCAGGCTGAGGGAGAAAGATAACGGTTAACAAAGCAGAATTTTGATAGCCCTTTGTGACGTGGTGATGAAAAGAGGGTTTTATAAATATATTTGATTGATTGATGGCTGAAACCACAATCTATCGGCCTGGATATCAAATGACAATGAACCGTAGACAGGAGTGATATCATTGGCCGGAACCCGTACCATGTGATGACAAAGAGGGAGACGCGAAGGCCTCAGAGGAGATGGCCAGGAGGAACGTGCGTGCTCCTGCAGGCAGCTGGACACCGTCCGGGGGAGCACCTCCCAGGATGTGGTGTAGTTAACGAAGGGACCACAGGCCTGGGAACGACTGATCCTGATAAGGAGAAACGGGAGGGTAAGTTATGTCCCCAACAACTGATCTAGGAGCAGATTGATACTATTTTCACATTTGGTGCCAAGCAAAACTGTACTGTGCTGACTCAATATTTTCCTTTCCAGTCCAGTTTCAGCAACAGTACAGCAGTACAGCTAAGCTAGGCTCAGTTAGCTCAGCAGTATGAAAAGGGTATGAGAGTGTGCATGGTGAGTTTCAGTGCAATTAGCCATATTGATGGTTATCTATGGAAATAAAGATGCATGCATGCTAGGCTAACTGCAGCCATGTACTCACTGTGCAATGCCAATGGTGACACAGGTATACAGGCCAGTGCCAGGCCAATCAGCAGCACAGCCAGGAAGAAGAAGTTGGAGCTGGAGGCTCGGAACGGCGGTGCCGGGCGCAGTTATTCACCAGAGTCACCTGCAGGGTAGACAATACATACATTAATCAACATATTTGTGGGTGAGAATTCCCTTTCAGTCATTTCAGTCAACATAATACGCACAGGTATGGGATATTCATTTTCTCTATCAATGGCTGAAGCAATTAGGATAAGGAAATATCTGACCTACACTATTACCTATGTGGTACAGTATCGCTCAACTCAATCAGTTACCTATAGTATGTAACCCGAGGTTTAGACCCAGCTTAAACCATACGCTACAACCAAAAACAGTCATTCATATCAAATCAAATTTTATTTGTCACATACACATGGTTAGCAGATGTTAATGCGAGTGTAGCGAAATGCTGTGCTTCTAGTTCGCACCATGCAGTAATATCTAACAAGTAATCTAACCTAACAATTTCACAACAACTACCTTATACATGTACATAAAAATATATGAATGAGTGATGGCCGAACGGCACAGGCAAGATGCAGTAGATGGCATAGAGTACAGTATATAACATATGAATGAGTAATGTAGGGTATTAAACATTATATGAAGTGGCATTGTTTAAGGTGGCTAGTGATACATTTATTACATCAAGATGGCAAGATGCAGTAGATGGTATAGAGTACAGTTATACATATGAGATGAATAATGTAGGGTATGTAAACATTATATAAAGTGGCATTGTTTAAAGTGGCTAGTGATACATTTATTACATCAATTTTTCCATTATTAAAGTGGCTAGAGTTGAGTCAGTATGTTGGCAGCAGCCACTCAATGTTAGTGATGGCTGTTTAACAGTCTGATGGCCTTGAGATAGAAGCTGTTTTTCAGTCTCTCGGTCCCTGCTTATGCACCTGTACTGACCTCGCCTTCTGGATATAGCGGGTGAACAGGCAGTGGTTCGGGTTTGTTGTTGTCCTTGATGATCTTTTGGCCTTCCTACATCGGGTGGTGTAGGTGTCCTGGAGGCAGGTAGTTTGCCCCCGTGATGCGTTGTGCAGACCTCACTACCCTCTGGAGAGCCTTACGGTTGTGGCTGGACAGTTGCCGTACCAGGCGTGATACAGCCCGGCAGGATGCTCTCGATTGTGCATCTGTAAAGATTTGTGAGTGTTTCTTTGACAAGCCAAAAAAGTACAGGAGAGGGCTGAGCACGCACCCTTGTGGGCCCCAGTTGAGGTTCAGCGGGGTGGAGATGTTTTACCTACCCTCACCACCTGGGCGGCCCATCAGGAAGTCCAGGACCCAGTTGCACAGGGCGGGGTCGAGACCCAGGGTCACGAGCTTAATACGAGTTTGAGGTACTATGTGTAAATGCTGAGCTGTAGTCGAGAATAGCATTCTTACATAGGATATCCTCTTGTCCAGATGGCGTTAGGGCAGTGTGATTGCGTCGTCTGTGGACCTATTGGGGCAGTAAGCAAATTGGAGTGGGTTCTAGGTGTCAGGTAGGGTGAGCATATGGGTCCTTGACTAGTCTCTCAAAGCACTTCATGATGATGGAAGTGAGTGCTACGGGGCGTAGTCATTTAGCTCATTAACCTTAGCTTTCTTGGAACAGGAACAAAGGTGGCCCTCTTGAAGCATGTGGAACAGCAGACTGGGATAAGATTGATTGAATATGTCCGTAAAACACACCAACCAGCTGGTCTGCGCATGCTCTGAGGACCTGGCTGGGATGCCGTCTGGCCTGCCAGCCTTGCGAGGTTAACATTCTTAATTTTTACTCACTTTGGCTGCAGTGAAGGAGACCCGCAGCGTTTTGGTAGCAGGCCGTGTCAGTGGACTGTATTGTCCTACAAAGCGAGCAAAAGAAGGTTGTTTTAGTTTGTCGAGGCCACATCGTGGTCCGCACGGTCAGGTTTTTCTTTTGTAGTCCGTATGACTGTAGACCTGCCACATACCTCTCGTGTCTGAGCCGTTGAATTGCGACTCTACTTTCGTCTCTATACTGACGCTTAGCTGTTTTGATTGCCTTGCGGAGGAATAGCTACCACGTTTGTATTCGGTCATGCTTGTCCGGTCACCTTGCCCTGATTAAAGCAGTGGTTCGCGCTTTCAGTTTTGCCGAATGCTGCCATCAATCACAATTTCTGGTTGGGGTTTTAATTGTTTTAATAGACGCTGTGGGTACAACATCACCGATGCACTTGCTAATAAACTCGCTCACCGAATCAGCGTATTCATCAATGCTGTTGTTCGACGCTATGTGGAACATATCCCAGTCCACGTGATCGAAGCAATCTTGAAGCGTGGAATCCGATTGGTCGGACCAGCGTTGAACAGACCTGAGCACGGCTGCTTCCTGTTTTAGTTTCTGTACCTTCCTGATGCTTTTACTGTACTGTATTATATAGAACTACAATTATGGCCAYCGGCCTACCTATCACAGTACATTGATACGGTCTAGTATTTCTATTTCTATGGTATGTTACCTTTTTGATGTAGAAGATGATGAAGTACTTGATGGTGCAGATGGCGGGCAGCAGGGGGCAGTAGAACGTCCCGATCCAGCAGATGGTCTGGCCGTACACAATCTCCAGGACGTTCTGGGGGATGGCAAACTCCTGCTGGCCCCACCACTTGGCCAGGCCGCAGTCACAGTAGTCCACTATGAGTCTAGGGGAGGGAGAGAACCGTCAGAAGAGGAGAGGAGAGAAGAGGAGAGAAGAGAAAAGATGACTTACTTCCTAGGGAACTCCACAAAGACAGTGACGGCACCGATGATGATGAAATCGAAGATCATGAGTTTGTACATCTCCTGGCCCACGCGAGACTCCCAACACTATAGGCAGAGGCAGGAATTATATGAGATCATAGTAACGTCCAATATTAATATGTACAGTACCAGTCAAAAGTTTGGACACACCTACTCATTCGAGAGATTTTCTTTATTTTTACTATTTTCTACATTGTAGAATAATAGTGAAGRCATCAAAACTATGAAATAACACATATGGAATCATGTAGTAACCAAAAAAGTGTTAAACAAATCTAAATATATTTTATATTTGAGTTTCTTCAAGGTAGCCACCCTTTGCCTTGATGACAGCTTTGCACACTCTTGGCAT
>NC_036847.1:17645903-17651302 GCF_002910315.2 Salvelinus sp. IW2-2015
GCTAGTTTTTAAAAATATTTAACTTTCACACATTAACAAGTCCAAGACACCAGATGAAAGATAAACTTCTTGTGAATCAAACCACATGTCCGATTTTTAAAATGTTTTACAGGGAAGACAAAATATGTAAATCTATTAGCTAACCACGTTAGCAAATGACACCACTTTTCTAACTGCATCAGTTTCTTACTCCATCAGGTGCTATCACAAATTCGACCAATAAAGATATTAAATAGCCACTAACCAAGAAACAAATTCATCAGATGACAGTCTTGATAACATATTTATTGTATAGCATATTTTTTTCAAAAATTAGCATATTTTCAGGTATAAATCATATTTTACATTTCAGCTACAAATCAGAAAGTGCACCGAAGCAGCCATAATATTACAGACACCAACAGACACCAACGTCAAATAGCTTATTACTCATCATAAAACATTTCCGAAAAATATATAGTTTGCAGCAATTGAAAGATAGGCAACTTGTGATTCCAAACAATATTTCCGATTTATTAAATGTTTTACAGCGAAAACAAAATGTATCGCTATATTAGCGTAGCACAATAGAGAGACACATTTGGGCGCCCACGACCCGTTCACATGCACGACAGATATATGAAATAACATCATAAAATGATGTCTTACTTTTGAATTTCGCGCCCTGCACTTTGAGCTGGATGTTGTCATAAGTGTACCGGTGTCGGGCTGCAGCCATAAAAGGTTTTAATATGTTTCTATTCGTGATTTWAAAAATTCTGACAACTGAGCAATGTAAAATATGAATATTTAGGAAAAGTCAGGGAAGGAGCAGGACGTTGCTATTTTTWAAAAATATTGTTTTACGTACAAAATCCTACGTCAGAGTCCGTTGGCCTATGGCGTAAAATGAGAAGCGTTTCAAATAATAATAATATAAAATATGAGAAAGATTTAAAGTGGGACATTTGCTTTCGCAAGTCACATTAACTATTTTAGTGAGTGAAACTTTCTAACACAGGGTGTTAACACTAGATAGCATTCCCCTCTTATTCACTAATAAATAGCTGTAGCTCGGAACTACAGTAGCTGGAACAATATAAACATGTTTTCTAACTAGGACAATAAACGTTACAAAATCGTTGTAAAATTCATGAAACATTTAGTTAAKAGTTAACTATCTCACTATTTTAAGATTTAGATTGTACTTTTGCACTTTCGGAACCTTTAACAACAGGAAAAAATAAGAGAAAGGAACATGAGATTCTTTCCATTTTGGCTGCATGGGAGGATAGGGTGAGAGGTCAGTAAAATGTCACTTCCAGTTGACCTCTTGCTTCTACAAAAATCATCAAAAAACAAATTTAACATTTAGTTAACCTTTTTTGTTCACTATTTCATGACTGGCGTCGTACATTTGCACATTTAAAATAAGAAAAATTGTTAAGAAGGAAGTGATGTCATTAACCTGTCAGCTCTCCTCTGCAGTCAATATGAATGCAGCTGGTTCCTGCCTCATAATTCTTCCTGTTTTCAAAGGTTTGTAATGTGAAAAAATACAATGTAATAGTGAATTTTTTAAAACTAAATGTTTAATGAGTTTGATGACGATTTTGTAACGTTTATTGACCGATTTGAAAAACATGTTGACATTGTGCCAGGGGCTTACCTAGCTGCTAGCTAACTAGCTACATCAGTGAATAAGATGGAAATGCTAGCTCCTTTACCACCCAGTGTTAATACATTTTACTCATTAAAATAGTTACTGCTATTAGTCTGAAATGGGGAATTGAATTTTAATGGTTTGAATGGTCAAGAAAAGTTAAACTGAAAAATTTCAATAATAGCCAGGAGTCCTCAGCAATCTGGAAAACGTAAATAAAATGTTCACATTTCCTTTAACATAGTGTGTACATCAGTCAGTTAAGCATGTTTATAAATGCTTTATGAATGGGAAAATAGAAATGACATTACATTGGCATATAATTCATACATACAAGCTCTTCATGGTAATTATGGTGCACTGGAAAGTATTCAGACCCCTTCACTTTTCCACGTTTGTTACGTTACTGCCTTATTTTAAAATGGATTATATAGAAAATAATCATCATGAATCAACACACAATACCCCATAATGACAAAGCAAAGTTTCTAGACATTTTGTAAATTTATAGAAATAAAAAAAACAGAAATGTCTTATTTACATAAGTATTCAGACCTTTTGCTATGAGACTAAACATTTAGCTCAGGTGCATCCTGTTTCCATTGATTGTCCTTGAGATGTTTCTACAACTTGATTGGAGTCCACCTCGATAAATTCAATTGATTGGGCATTATTTGGAACAGCACACACCTGTCTATGTAAGGTCCCACAGTTGACAGTGCATGTCAGAGGGGGTGAGATGGCGGAAGCAGAAGTGTCATTTGAAGTTGAAAGCACATTGAGTACAGTTAGCGAGAACAGTGAAGTCCAAGAATGGAACAAAAAGGCATAAATGTATGTGGAAAATGAGTCTGATGAATCGTTGGAGTGCGTTCATTGGATAAGAATGTTTATTTGGGAAACCTTTTGAAGTCACGAGGACGGTGAAGAAGACGTTGGGGAAAGTGGATGCAGTTAAAGTAACCAGGAGTGGTATGTGTTTGATATTGTGTAGTCATAGTGACCAGGAGTGGTATGGTGTTGATATTGTGTAGTCATAGTGACCAGGAGTGGTATGGTGTTGATATCGTGTAGTCATAGTGACCAGGAGTGGTATGGTGTTGATATCGTGTAGTCATAGTGACCAGGAGTGGTATGGTGTTGATATTGTGTAGTCATAGTGACCAGGAGTGGTATGGTGTTGATATTGTGTAGTCATAGTGACCAGGAGGGAATGGTGTTGATATCGTGTAGTCATAGTGACCAGGAGTGGTATGGTGTTGATATCGTGTGTTTCTAAAGAGCAAAAGGATCGTGGATTGTGGCTAGTGAAAGTATCGACACATGAAGTGAACAGCTTTGATTTTAGGAGCAGGTACCTTGTTAAAGGTGTTATCTATGGTGTCCAGTTGGACATTGATAATCAATATCTTAGTAGAAAACTCCAGGAGTAGTTAATGCACATCGCTTGACCCGTATGAGAATGGGAAAAAGGAGCAGAGTTTATCTGTATTATTGATGTTTTGATGAGTATTTACCACGCTATGTAAAGTTGGATATACAAGATACGCCATAAGAGCGTTTGTGCTAAACCCGATGCAATGCAGGAAGCGTAAAAAGTTTGGCCATGTGTCACGTGTTTGCAGACGGAAGGAATAGGTTATTGAAGAGTCTTTTGAATGAAAATGTTGTAACTGTGGGGATTTCTGAATTCCCTGACTGCCCTTTGGGGTGAAAGAGGTTGAGGTGTCAGGAATCAGAGCTGTACAGCAAATCTCCTATGTGAAGGAGGTGAAGCGAGTTGAAAGGGCAAGAGGCCACAGTTCTGAAGAAGATATGGCGGAGGATGCACCACAACCAGTTGCAAATGTTATAACATGAACAAGTGATCTGGATACACTTATTGTGATAAAGGTGGATTTTGTATAATTTATAGCCACAGTTATTAAATGTATTGCACTAGTATCCAAGAAGCCCAAAAAGCTGGACATTATTTTATCTGCAGCCTAGAACTGTTTGGGCCTCCAGACTACTGTCGCCAGGAAATGGCCCTCCATCACAAGGATCCTTCTGAGCCTGTGTAAGAGACCTGATAAAATAGAAAAGCAGGCTGATTTAGTTTAATTAACATTTCCTTACTGATAGTGTGATGGATTTCTTAAATTATTTTTTCACCCCGCATTTTTTTCCTTTTAAGATTCTTATTATCTGTAAGTACAGTAGGTGGCGGAATGCACATTTAATTGTTGCAAACGCCATTACACCAAGATGAAGACTAAGAAGTGCATGTCAGAGCAAAAACCAAGCCATGTGGTCAAAGGAATTGTCCGTAGAGCTCAGAGACAGGATTGTGTCGAGGCCACAGATCCGGGGAAGGGTACCAAACATTTCTGCAACATTGAAGGTCTGGAAAAACACAGTGGCCTCCATCGTTCTTAAATGGAAGAAGTTTGAACATCCAAGGCTCTTCCTAGAGCTGGCCACCGGTCCAAACTGAGCAATCGGGGAGAAGGGCTTTGGTCAGGAAGTGATCAAGAACCGATGGTAACTCTTACAGCCTCTAGAGTTCCTCTGTGGAGATGGGAGAACATTCCAGAAGGACAACCATCTCTGCAGCACTGCATCAATCAGGCCTTTATGGTAGAGTGGCCAGATAGAAGCCGCTCCTCAGTAAAAGGCAAATGACAGCCCACTTGGAGTTTGCCAACAGGCAACCTAAAGGACTTAGACCATGAGAAACAAGATCCTCTGGACTGATGAAACCAAGATTGAAATTTTGGCCTGAATGCCAAGCGTCACATCCGGAGGAACCTGGCACCATCCCTACGTGAAAGCATGGTGGTGGTAGTATTCTGCTGTGGGGATGTTTTTCTGAAGCAGGGACTGGGAGACTATTCAGGATCGAGGGAAAGATGAACGGAGCAGATTACAGAGAGATCCTTGATGAAAACCTGCTCCAGAGCGCTCAGGCCTCAGACTGGGGCGAAGGTTCACCTTCCAACAGGACAATGACCCTAAGCACACTGCCAATACAATGCTTGGAGTGGCTTAGGACAAGTCTCTGAATGTCCTTGAGTGGCCCAGCCAGAGCCCGGACTTGAACCCGATCGAACATCTCTGGAGAGACCTAAAAATAGCTTTGCAGCGAGCTCCTCATCCAACCTGACAGAGCTTGAGAGGATCTGCAGAGAATATTGGGAGTAACTCCCCAAATACAGGTGTGCCAAGCTGAAGCGTCACACCCAAGAAGGCTGTAATCGCTGCCGAAGGTGCTTCAACAAAGTACTGAGTAAAGGGTCTGAATACTTATGGAAATGTGATATCAGTTTTTTAATTTGAATAAATTGCAAATGTAAAAAAAACTGTTTTAGCTTTGTCATTATGGGTATTGTTGTGTAGATTGATGAGGGGAAAAACGATTTAATCAATTTACAATAAGGCTGTAATGTAAACAAAATGTGGAGAAAGTCAAGGGGTCTGAATACTTTCCGAATGCACTTGTAGACATTAATATTGGTGTTATATATCAGAGTGGCAAACAGCACAGTTAATTACCACGAAGTGCTTAGCTGTAAATGTGCTTAGCTATAAATGGTTTGTGAATGGGAAATTAGATTTGACTTTAACCTTGACTGCATAGGATTAATGGGTTACGAAAGAGTTCTGTATGAGTCTTTGCACAATCTGATTACCTAATTAACCGAAATGTCTACAGTGCATTCGGAAAGTATTCAGACCCCTTGACTTTCTCCACATTTGGTTAAATTACAGCCTATTG
>NC_036847.1:17653399-17671119 GCF_002910315.2 Salvelinus sp. IW2-2015
TAGTTCTAATATAGATTGTGTCATGTCTTTATCTATCTGATATTATGTTAATGTAACTAGTCTAATATAGATTGTATCATGTCTTTATCTATCTGATATTATGTTAATGTAAACTAGGTCTAATATAAGATTGGTGTCATGTCTTTTATCTATCTGATATTATGTTAATGTGACTAGTCAATATAGATTGATATCATGTCTTTTATCTATCTGATATTATTTGTTTAATGAATAGTCTAAGTAGATTTGTCATGTCTTTATCTATCTGATATTATTGTTAATGTGACTAGTCTAATATAGATTGTGTCATGTCTTTATCTATCTGATATTATGTTAATGTAACTAGTCTAATATAGATTGTGTCATGTCTTTATCTATCTGATATTATGTTAATGTAACTAGTCTAATATAGATTGTGTCATGTTCTTTATCTATCTGATATTATGTTAATGTGACTAGATCTAATATAGATTGTGTTCATGTCTTTATCTATCTGACTATTATTTAATGTAACTAGTCTAATTATAGATTGTGTCATGTCTTTATCTATCTTGATATTATGTTAATGTGACTAGTTCTAATATAGATTGTGTCATGTCTTTTGTCCATCTGATATTTATGTTACTAGGTCTACACTTGTTACCGCTGTTTTCTCTGTTCACATTCATTCATTCATTCATTCACATTTGCAGTCGTGTCAGTAAGCCAAACTATTCAGTATTTTGTCTTTTGCATACATGAATAACTAGGCTACTACTTACAGCATTTAGTTAGCATTAGTCTATATTCTTTTCCAAAAACAGCATTGATGTAGGGCGCTGTCCATTGTGCTGATGCAGCGCAGCAGAGATAGGTTACTGATTTCAAAAGGACACCATGATCTCAGTCTGGACATTTGAACTTTATGTTTATTGCGGTAGATGAGAATGATTATATAAGCAGAATTCTATATTATTCCAATGCAAGAACCCCCCCCCCCCCTCAAAACTACTTTTTGAATACTATTAAACTTTTTCCTCCTGTAGTATATTTCTGGAGTTAAACTGTAGGCCTGACAATAATGTATTTTCCCTTAGTACTTCCTGCTCCAGACCAGCTGACTGTTGACTCAGTGGACACCACATCAGCTGCTGTTAGCTGGAACCAGCCACCAGGATTGGACCAAACCCAACATCATTACCAGATCTCCTACCACWGTCCAGGGACAGAACCACACATCACTACCACGTCTTCACACAGCATSACTCTCTCTGATCTGGAACCTGCTACTCAGTACTCTATCACTGTCTGCACTAAGCTGGAAAATGGAAGGCAAAGTCAACTGGTGTCAACAACCCTCACCACAGGTAAGGAAGTACCCTACTTAAGTATTATATCTGGTGTCAAAGTTTATTATACCTTAACTCGTTATCAAAATGATTCTATAAACTAATCATAAGGAATGTATCAGTATGGGATGTAAAGGTACAGTATCTTCCCTGATGAGAAATATATGATGGTGAATTCCCCAGTTCTCATGTTGCAGTTTGGTGCTGAAATTAATTATCTTTAAAAATAATAATAWKATGATTTAAATTAATGGTTTCTTCAACTAATGTGAGTCATTATGTCAAGGACCTGGTGTGCCTCTGCTTGCTTTAACCCAGTGAGTCCCAACGTCACACCTGCATGATTTACTACTTTAAACCCTTTTAACCATTGTGAACATACTTCTAGGTTGTACCATTGGATTCGTCTATTTCTTCTGCATCCGTTGGTATCAACTATTAGTCTGTGTGATTTAACAATCACATTTCAATCAAATSTACTTATAAAGCCCTTTTTATATCAGCAGATGTCMCAAAGTGCTATACAGAAACCCAGCCTAAAACCCCAAACAGCAAGCAATGTAGATGTAGAWGCACGGTGGCCAGTAAAAACTCCCTAGAAAGGCAGGAACCTAGTAAGAAACCTAAAGAGGAACCAGGCTCTGAGGGGTGGCCAGTCCTCTTCAGGCTGTGCTGGGTGGAAATTATAAGAGTACATGGCCATTAAGGCCAGATTGTTCTTCAAGATGGTTAAACTGTTTCGTAGATGACAGCAGGGTCAAATAATAATCAGTGGTTGTATAGGGTGCAACAGTTCAGTACCTCAGGAGTAAAATTTCAGTTGGCTTTTCATAGCCGAGCATTCTGACGTCGAGACAGCAGGTGCGGTAGAGAGAAGAGAGAGTCGAAATCAGCAGGTCCGGGACAGGTAACACATCCGGTGAACAGGCCAGGGTTCCCTATGTCGTGTCTTTGTTATCGTTAAATTGAAGACTTATAGTTTTTTATCATAGATTCCCTGTAATTAGGGATTATGCGATCACTTGAGTAATAACGTAACTAATTAACTATGAATTCGAGGGCACCAGGGAAAGTTATTAGATTACAAAGTTATAATTTCCCAATATAACTTTCAGATATTTTCATATCTGATCAATAGTCTTCTAATTAATGATTTATTTATTATCCTCACGTTAGTCTCATTCCAACGTCGTAAATCGTTGATCTGCACGAACCCAGTCTTCACTATGAATCATTCCATACATCAATTGTCTTAAATCATTTATTTATTACTAAACAAATAAGAATTAAGAACTGCATAAAAAAAACAACTTAAAATAGTTAATGAAATGATGGGAGCAATATGCCCTAGTGGGCTGAACCGGCATGGCGGCTGTAAGACAAAGGGAAAGTTGCGTTCGACTAAGAATTCACCTACAGAGTTACAGTTCAATTAAGAAGTTAAGGCAAAATTGCGACATGCTAAGGATCCTAATCTAAACACATGGAACGGCTGCTGGACCAATTCGGGAACAATTTGCAAATCCGAATATATCATATAGTACGGTTCAGAACTGTGTGTGTCGCCCTAGGTCTTGGGAGAAGTTCGTTTTGGTTGGAGTGAAGTTCTGTCGTCGGTTGATGGATTGTTTCAGTGAGGACAATTCCGTGGTATAGGCAGAATGGATGTGTTCGGCAGGTTGTCTTTCTTCGCGTTCAATGATACCGAATTCCTAGCTGCAGACTAGAAGTCAATATCAAAGACTTGTTCTTATTCTGTCGGTATCGATAGTCTAAGAGTTTAACCACGTGGGATGGTTAAAAGATTCAGCAGTCTGGTCTCAAACCTTGGCCCTCTCGTTATCGAGGTAAGCTGGTCTGCAACCTTTGTCCTCTCGTGATTGAGAGAAACATGGTCTAAATGGTCATTTCCTAAAGTTGGCTTTTATTCAGATAGCAGAGAGGGGTGGTCCCCTGGTCTCTGACCCATACTGGGCTCAGGGCGGTCCTTGGATTTAGTTCAAATGAAAAAGGTATTTGTCTTTTTCTTAATTAAACAGTCCAAAATCATATTACACAATTATACAAACAGTATCATACTCACTCATTCATTTTATACAACAAACAGATGTAAACCTCATATCTGAGGTTATTATATAAACAGCGGTATGGTAATGTGGTCCCACAGTCTCTCCTGAGTTTCTCACATGGGGACAAATGGACATGTTAATAGCTGGACTCCCCACCGGCCTTTAATACTTTTTCCGGAACATGAAATCTGTTCGTACCTCAAGTTCTGTGAGGTGGAAGAGAATTCCTTTGTCCTGAAAGTTTACCCTCTGTCTTAATACTGTTTGTGGTGGGGAGATTCTCAGGAATTTACGACATCTCTCTGTGATCACCGCATGGGTTGTGGTAGGAAAGGGAGAGGCAGGGAGAGGGGGATGGGGTTTGCAGTACCCAAGCAGGCAACGTCATGACACCTACCTGCAGGCAGAACAGTTGAAACTGGACGTGCTAACAGAGGCTGAATGGGGAGCAGTGTTTGTGAGACAAGGGTGGATCACGAATGAGCCTGGGTCTGGGTCTTTTAACAGAAATGTTTGTTGAGTCCGAATGTTTTGAGCTACAAACCATGAAACGCTGTCTATGAAAATCTGAGACTCTCACAAACACGAACAAGAACACATAACGTTTTGCTCTATGACAATCACAAGCTACACATGAGTTATTAGGTGAGGAGTTCTTCTACACAGAAGATCATAKGAAATCCCAGGACATAGTGTCTACAATACTGTGATGAGCTCACATAGTTGCTGTCACAAACTCCAAATTCCACACAGTTATCACTGATGAGGGGGATATTCATTTCCCAACGAGCAAACACCATCTGTACGAACAGCATTCATATAAATACATTAATATCAGGGGTATTTGCTTTGGCTGACAACATTTGTCAACAACACTCATGGATGCAACGGTTTATGTAAAAAGAAATGTGTTCTACTTGTAGCCCTGGTTGTCCTGAATAGAAAATGGTTAAACACTTCATTGCGGTGGCGAAATATSAGGTCTGGACATTCCGATAATTGGAAGACAATTAAATGAAAAGCCCCATTGTGCTGGGTTCTCTGGGCTGATAGGGTTTTTATTTATTTTACCAGGTAAGTTGACTGAGAGCACATTCTCATTTACAGCAACAACCTGGAGAATAGTGACTTGGGGAGAGGAGGGGGGATGAATGAGCCAATTGTAAGCTGGGGATGATTAGGTGACCATGATGGGATGCGGGCCATATTGAGAATTTAGCCAGGACACCGGGGTAACACCTCTACTCTTACAATAAGTACCATGGGATCTTTAGTGACCACAAAGAGTCAGGACAGCCGTTTAACATCCCACCCGAAAGACAGCACCCTACACAGAGCAATGTCCCCAATCACTGCCCTGGGGCATTGGGATATTTATTTGGACCAGAGGAAAGGTTTCCTCTTACTGGCCCTCCAAAACCACTTCTAGCAGCATCTGGGTTCCCATCCAAGGACTGAGCAGGACCAACCCTGCTTAGCTTCAGATGCAAGCCAGCATTGGGATGCAGTTATCCAAAGGACCGTATAAAACATTTGTTATTGTGGAGAATATAATGACCTTTTTTGTTGCCATGGCGTAACATGTTTGCAGTGGCACAGTGAAGTTAATAAATGCATAAAGTGGAAACTTTTTTTTTTACATGACATATCTAACCCCGGTTGTGTGACTTCTGCTTCAGCTTATTTCTTCACATATCAAAAGGAATTGCAAGCTGACCTTTTCTAGTTTTCAACTACTATTCTACTTCTTCTCCTGTAGTATATTTCTAGAGTTAAACTATAGCCTTGACAATAATGTATTTTCCCTTAGTACTTCCTGNCAGCAACAACCTGGAGAATAGTGACTTGGGGAGAGGAGGGGGGATGAATGAGCCAATTGTAAGCTGGGGATGATTAGGTGACCATGATGGGATGCGGGCCATATTGAGAATTTAGCCAGGACACCGGGGTAACACCTCTACTCTTACAATAAGTACCATGGGATCTTTAGTGACCACAAAGAGTCAGGACAGCCGTTTAACATCCCACCCGAAAGACAGCACCCTACACAGAGCAATGTCCCCAATCACTGCCCTGGGGCATTGGGATATTTATTTGGACCAGAGGAAAGGTTTCCTCTTACTGGCCCTCCAAAACCACTTCTAGCAGCATCTGGGTTCCCATCCAAGGACTGAGCAGGACCAACCCTGCTTAGCTTCAGATGCAAGCCAGCATTGGGATGCAGTTATCCAAAGGACCGTATAAAACATTTGTTATTGTGGAGAATATAATGACCTTTTTTGTTGCCATGGCGTAACATGTTTGCAGTGGCACAGTGAAGTTAATAAATGCATAAAGTGGAAACTTTTTTTTTTACATGACATATCTAACCCCGGTTGTGTGACTTCTGCTTCAGCTTATTTCTTCACATATCAAAAGGAATTGCAAGCTGACCTTTTCTAGTTTTCAACTACTATTCTACTTCTTCTCCTGTAGTATATTTCTAGAGTTAAACTATAGCCTTGACAATAATGTATTTTCCCTTAGTACTTCCTGTTCCAGACCAGCTGACTGTTGACTCAGTGGACACCACATCAGCTGCTGTTAGCTGGAGCCAGCCACCAGGATTGAACCAAACCCAACATCATTACCAGATATCCTACCAGTGTCCAGGGACAGAACCACACATCACTACCACATCTTCACACRGCATCACTCTCTCTGACCTGCAAGGTGGTACTCAGTACTCTGTCACTGTCTGCACTGTGCTGGAAAATGGAACGAAAAGTCAACTGGTATCAACAACCCTCACCACAGGTAAGGAAGTACCCTACTTAAGTATTGTCTGGGAAAAATCTGGTTGAATCAACTTTATTTAAACGTAAATTGTCAACGTATTGTGACATAGAATATACGTGGAAAATACATTGGATTTGAAAAAAGTAATCAACAAACTGTTGTTTTGACTGGAATACATTTTTGATGGTGAATTTCCTGGATCTTTCTTTTTCCTGATCTTCCTTTCTATCTACAGGATCTTGTCTCAAGGAGCTGTTTTCAAAGACTGGACTAGAAGATCATTATGAAAACAAGCTGACGTTAAGTACTGTCCTTGAGATAAATGCTGATACTACATCAGATGAACCTCTTACCACTATACAGTCACTTCCAGGGGCCTTCCTGAAGAAATTAATGATGGCAAATGTGAATGCTAGGAGTGTGAAATGTATGTCCACTGACCAGGAGGTTTCCTATTGTGGTGTAGACAACCTGACCACTGACACTGATAACAGCGATGTCATTAATCCACTGGACCTGATAACTGCCCTGTTTCTGAGCTCAGATGGTTTCCTGCAGCAGGAGATGGTCCAGAAAATGTCAACATGTCAGTTTGCTGTTCCTCTTCTGCTGCCCAACTGTGACACAGAACGAAGCACTTTGATGCTGTGGGCCTTGAGGGACATAGTGAGGAAGTTTAGACCCTCTTCCCAAACAGCCACAAATGCTTTTGTGGAGGAGAGAATTGTTGTCTCTGATATTCCTATGGTGTCCTTTGTTAGGCTAGGAAAGAGTAGCTTGTCTAAGTCTCAGATTTTGAACAAGTTGCTTAGTAACCCTCAACAGTACCATGAYACATTTGTTCATSATGATATGGAATGTGGMGATGYMYCTCGRCAAATCTCAGATGGTCTGGTTGAAATCAGCTGGTACYTTCCATSTGGGAACAGAAACATAGACAKGTTCAYTAAGCCTGTGGCGGTGGCCAATCWCAGAGGAGACATCAGGTCCTTTGTAACACAGTTCTCCTTTCTGTGTCAAACATCAGCTGCAGTTTACATTTTCACTGATGATTTAGAGTCAGATCTCAAGGTTTTGGAAGGAAAAATCACAACAACAGAGTTATTTCTGGTTGTCAATTCTCAGAAAAAAACTTTCAGTGTGGACAAATTGAAGAAAATGATCACAAACTACAGGATAAATCCAAAAAATGTGATTTTGAAGAAGAAGCAGAATGATGCAGAATTCGTCAAAACCCTGCAGTCATCTGTAGGTGACATCATCGAAAAAAGTAAAAACAGATTGACAATTGAAAACATGGCTACCGTGGCTCGTCAGATGGAGATTCTGGTTGATGAAGACAGTGGTGAGTGTCAGAGTGCCAGGAAGATTGCAGATGAAATCACCAGAAACTTCAAAGACACAATGAAATTCAAAGACAAACAGCTACCCTTACAAGGAACAATCTGGAAAGAGCTTTCCCAGTTGGAGAAAGAGAGATGTAGACTGAGAAAAGCAGGGGATCAAGACATTGAACACTACAAGAGCTCTCTGAAGAGAAAGGAGGAAGAGCTGAGAAAGAAGCAAAATACATTTGACATGTCAGATGCAATGGCAAGCTTCATTTTAGGAATGTCAAGATCAGGAGCTGAGCGTTCCTATTTCCTCAAATGGATGCGGATAAATCTGGACAATCTGTCACGGCAGAACCTGTCTAGTTTGCGGGACCGGTACAAAGCTCTTTGCCAAAATTCTCAGGAGAAAAAAGACGACATTAAAGATTTGGATAAGAAATTATCTGATTGTTCCTTGGGACTTGAACACTTCCTGCGTGAGTTGGGCCAGTTATATGAAGCTGCCTGCTCCCTCCCTGAAGACAGTCCTGGAAGGAAACAGATGGAGCATCTCCCTGGATTGTGTGCTCAGATGCTGTTGGATGGTTTCCCCATTGAACTTGTGGATGGAGATGCATCAAATATCCCTCTGAAATGGATATCAGCTGTACTGACTCAGCTTCATACTCTTGTCCAATCCAACAGCAAGATCCGGGTGGTCACAGTTTTAGGTGTCCAAAGCACTGGGAAGTCCACTCTCCTCAACACCATGTTTGGGGTCCAGTTTGCTGTCAGCAGTGGAAGATGTACCAGAGGGGCCTTCATGCAACTGATAAAAGTAAACAAAGAACTCAAGGAGGAGCTGACATGTGACTTCATCATGATCATTGACACAGAGGGGTTGAAATCACCAGAGTTGGCTCAACTAGATGATAGCCATGAACATGACAATGAACTGGCAACACTGGTGATAGGACTCAGTGATGTCACTATCATCAACATCGCCATGGAGAACTCCACAGAGATGAAAGACATTCTACAGATTGTTGTTCATGCTTTTATCAGGATGAAGGAAGTGGGGAAGAAGCCAGTATGTCATTTTGTGCACCAGAATGTGTCAGACATGTCTGCTCATGACAACAACATGAGGGACAGGAAGAAGTTGTTGGAACAGTTGAATGAAATGACCCTGGCAGCAGCCAGAATGGAGAAGAAGGAGAATATCACTAAGTTCACTGACGTGATGGAGTATGATCCAGACACAAGCAGCTGCTATATCCCAGGACTCTGGCATGGGACTCCCCCTATGGCTCCAGTCAATGCAGGCTACAGTGAGGCAGTGTACTGCTTCAAGAAGACCTTAATGAAAGATTTCGGAAAATGCCAGAAAAATTATGACTTGACACATTTCCTGAAGTGGACACAAAGCCTGTGGGAGGCAGTGAAATTTGAGAAATTCATCTTTAGTTTCAGAAACAGCTTGGTTGCAGATGCGTACTCCAGATTATGCTCTGAGTACAATGGTTGGGAATGGGCCTTCCAGAAAGAGATGTATAAATGGATGGTGAGTGCTGAAACTGAAATATCCAATATTGGCATGACAGATCAACATCCCCAGAGGTCCATAAGAGATGTGCAAAACGACTTGTTGAGAGAAGCATCTAAGAAGCTTGCAGAGGGAGAAAAGGAAATCCAAGACAATCTAGTAAAATACTTTGAAAAGCAAGACGGCCATGTCAATCTGGTGGAAAAATACAAGGAGGACTTTGTGTCCAGTGCCAAAACACTGAGAAAGGAGATAGAAAACACGGTGAAGAACAAATTGCTAGGAACTGTTGAAATCAATGAGGGAATGACAGAACTGAAGAACATCAAGAGCTCTCAGACAAGTACAATGGAAAAGAAGGTTCTGACTCTGCTGCAGAACTGTAAAAATAAAGAATCTGTTCTATCAGATGAGGCCCTCAGTAATGAGTTTGAAATCATGTGGAGGGACACTCTGTCTGAGATAACTTTCAAAGGACTCCAAAGAAGAGATGTGGCTCAAAATACCTTCCTCATGTTACGTGATAATCTGATAACGAGGGGGAGTCATGTCAACAAGATGGTGGTTGGAAACAGTCTGGTGGATTGTGGGAGAAAAGCCTTTGTTTTGGAATCAGAGAGTTGGTGGCAGCAGGCTAAAAACATAGCAAAGCACTTGAATCCCGACCATCACAGGAAAAAACTACAAGACCTCTGTGATGACATCATAAAACAGTGTCTGGAGTTTATGACCCAGAGGGTGAAAAGCAAAACTGATTACCATGACACTCACATCAAAGAACTGCTTAGAATAATTGACCAAACATTACAACAACACACACAAGTTAAAGCCAGTGAGGAATGTGAGGTTTCTCTCAAACAACACATCTGTGGCAGAGCAGCCAGAGAGTTCCAGAAGATGCATGATGATTTCATTGAAGTCAATGACCCAAGGAAGTGTCTGGAACTGTCTAAGAACAAGTACCTTACTGAGTTCAGAGACTTATTTCATAACCGAGACCAGTGCCTAAAGAAAGCTAAGGACTTCACAAAGCTGTGTTTGCAGCCAGCTGTACGGGACTATGTGACCAAATTGATTGGTCCTGATGTGATTGATGAAGTGAAGACAGGTGAAGGGTCAGAGGATTACAGCACCCGAGGGGCTTTCCAGTTCTCCATTTTGAAACAGCTACTGATGGATGGAGAATATGAGAAATATAGAGAGTACATTAACCATTATGAACAGTTTGTGAAGGACTGGCTGTTTGACCAGATTGTCCAACGACTTTCAAAGGACAACGGTCTGAAGAAACTAGAGATACAACATCTGTCAGCGATAGTCCAAATCATAATTGCTGCCATTTCAAATGTCAGCAATAAAGCTAATGTAAATGATATCAAGATGTTCATTAACATTATTTGCAATGCTCTTGGAGAGAAGCTTGTCTTTTCCAAAGATGCTCTGGATTCCATTCTGATGCTTATTCTTCAAGATGCAAACACAAAGCAGTTTGCTGTCTACCTCAAAGAGTTTGTGGGAGAAATGGAGCAGTCACTGGCAGCTGAGTACAACAAGGGAGTGGACATCAAAGAGAGACTCAGATCTCTACCATTCAAGCCTCATGACGAGATGTTCACCAGTCTGTTTGGCTGTGGGAAGCAATGTCCCTTCTGTGGTGTACCCTGTGAAGCAGGGGGGAAAGAGCACAAAAAACACCATGCCTCCATTCACCGTTCAGAAGGTATCAATGGTTATAGCGATCATTATTCAAATAAATTAGTAATAGAGATATGTTCATCTCTTGTGGTTAGTGACGCATCATTCTCCAACACTGAGACTGGAGGAACATTTCACCCCTGCAAGGACTACCAGAAATATTACCCTGACTGGTTAATAACTGGAGATTCCAGCATTGAGGCTTCAGATTACTGGAAGTATGTGATGGCCACATTCAATGAGACAATCGCTAAAGGCAAACATGCACTTCCTGCTGATGTCCCAGAGGACTGGAAGGCAATAACACCTGAGGATGCATTGAAGAGCTTGAAAAAGTCATTCAACATGAAATAAAGTGAAGTTCCATATAAAGACTTGTTGACCAGAAACATGATTGACGTTTCATAGACTTAACAACCAGAAATTACATTTCACAGAATCATCATATGTAGAACCAGTCGTCTCAATAAAGTTTTTGAAATAATGTGCAGATACCCAATGCAATTTAGAAAAGAACAACTGCAGCAGGAAAAACACATTATCAGATGCATTCATAAACTATATAACATCTTAGGAATTTACAGATCAGATGTTCCATAGTGAAATAGCTAACACTTTGAATATGATGTGAAAGGAATACAACATTTAACATCATAATGTAGGTGTAAGCAGAGCACTTATTAAGCTACATTCAGAAATCATACAGATAATAAGAGTAAATATGAATACCAACAAGTTAACCAACAGATTCAGAGTGTTTTACTTGCTAATGTCCATAAATAAACACAACTTTCATTTAGTTGACCATTTAACCTATGGCTTGGTATGCCTTAATCACAGATTAATGATTGGAAGTGACTGTATGTTCGTTTAGTGGTAAACGGTTGGCTTGGCTTGGCTTTTGTTTTTGTAATTTGACCTTTTGCATTTTAATCTTAATGTAATTTTTATTGTGAACAAATCCACAATTGGCTTGGCTTGGCTTTTGTTTGAATAAATCCATTTGTTTGAATAATTTATTTAAGCAAAAATGATAACTAAGAATATTTAAAATGTGTTTATATTGGACCACCCCTTGTAATTTGTTCAAAACGTGGTCAGTTTTGAAGGTATTTTCCGACGTCCTCAGGACATGACGTCCAATTTCGAAGTCCATCTTGAGCAATCTGCCTGGATGATGATGATGAGGATTTATATTTGTTGTTGATGTTTTTACTTTTGTTGATGATGATTCTATTTTTGTTATTGACACGGATTTTGTTATTGATGTTTATTTTATTTTAGTAGTTGATGATGTGAGATGGAACTCTGTAGACTGGAGGGAATGACTTTCAGTTGGCCAAACTATTACCATGATGAAGACAAAAAAAGTAAATTTTTTTCTGCAATGAACATATACTGTAGTTTACAGACATATTGTGAGATGAAACAAAATTTGCTTCCATTAAAACTAAAAATACTTTTTCATTTTGTATTATCTTGTGACTAGAGATGATGAATACAAATCAATCAATTAACAAAACATGATTTATTTTAAAAACTTGATTTGTTTCCCTTGGAATCTGTTGTAGGCTATAACATTTCAATCGGGTATCTACAAATAAAGGCCCACAAAGTGTGTATCAAGCGTCTCAAGTTAAGTGCTGATCTAGGATCAGGTCCAACCTGTCCATGTAATCTTATTCATTATTATCTAAAAGGCTAGACTGATCCTAGATCAGGTCCAACCTGTCCATGTAATCTTATTCATTATTATCTAAAAGGCTAGACTGATCCTAGATCAGGTCCAACCTGTCCATGTAGTCTTATTCAATGTGATCTAAAAGGCTAAACTGATCCTGAGTTAGCGCTCTTGCTCTGAGACGCTTGAGACATTCAGCCCCTGGTAGTAGAGAAAAAAATAATTTACCATTAGATTGTGATGTTGGTATGGCATCTGTGGAAATGTAAACAGACCAAATGCTTAAAAACCCCTCTTCCCCTTGTCTTGTCCCCTGAATCTGCACTGATTGGCAGATCAGTGAAGGAGAGGACTGAATTTCAGAGGACTGAGAAAGAGCCAAAGTGTATAAGGGTAGTCTTGTGTGTTGAGTAAAACAACTAGTCCTTGGTACTATATTTAACCTATAGGTATTCTCAATTATTATAATCCAATATATACCCAATATATTTATCCAGTATATTCTATATATTATATGTATGCACTGTGTGAATCAGTAGAATGTATATACTGTGTTGGGATCCTCACTCCTGTTCAGAAGTCAGAAACAACACTTAATTAAAAAGGTCACAGACAAGCTGACAGAGAAATTCCTCTAGCTGCTCATTCTGGACCAGTGAATACACTGACCAAGACATTCTGAAACCTGAGTTGTTGACCAGATCAAAACATGTATTTTTAAGTATCATGACAGTGCTCTTAGCACCACGTTACCTGTCTGTTAAACATGTTTATGCCATATTTGGCTAAGTAGTTTTCACCTGTCAACTATATAATTATTGGTAGCAGTGACGGCCGAGGAACCTTCCCATGTAGACCAATCAAATGTATGGGGGGTTTTGGGTCCACCAACTGTGTGAGTTGGCAACATAAAAGGCATGTAGATCTTGACATTGTCATGGTGTTTGTTGAAGTGCAACCCTTCCACCATGGTGTATTAAAATAATATTGGAACTGGAGAACCTGTCATAGATTCCTTGAGTCGTCTCATCACTCCTCTATGAATCTGAATTCAATATTTCATCTTCAGTTTAAATCTGGGATTTGAACAACAATCAAACCGCTTCTGCAACACTTGTTTACAAGTTTAATTCGCTTTAATAATCTCAACTTGTCATCACACCAGTAGTGGTGTAATGCCCGTGGTGTAGTGGATGAAGGAGTCAGACGCAGGAGACAGAGAGTTCAGAGTAGCGTTCCAATTTAATTCCCAACACGGGTGAAACACGACGCTACTCTAAAAGTAAATGCTCCACCACAATAAAGTGAGAACACGAAATCACAAGACACAACGTACACGAACCGTGACACACAAGAATGTACTACCTGTACACACAACAATCCCGCACACCCAGCAGGCCGGGCTGCTGGGGAATAAAGCCCCACTAATCACCCTAACCACAAACAGGTGTAACCACTAAACAAAAAGGGAGGGGGAAGAAAAGTCAGTAGCAGCTAGTAGGCCGGTGACGACAACCGCCGAGCGCCACCCGAACAGGAAGGGGAGCCACCTTTGGTGGGAGTCGTTACAAGTGGTGTGTGGGTAAAATCACTGGGTAAGCCATATTACAACCCTTGCTGTGATAATTGCGTTGTTTGCTCTATAACCTGTTAGTTTCATATGCCTTGACGCGGTGATATATAGGCCTAAGGCCAAGATAATAAGAAGACACAACTAAACCTTTGTTTCGTCACAAAACCAGAGAGCAACCTCTGTCCGGTGATCACACAGATAACTATGTTCAACACCATCACTGTTCTGCAGGTTTTCTGACATCTAAACTACTATAACAGGTCAGTTATCTGGTGGTAGTATAGTGTTCTGACATCTACACTACTATAACAGGTCAGTTATCTGGTGATAGTATAGTGTTATAAGTAGTGTAGATGTCAAGAACTATACTATCACCAGATAACGACCTGTTATAGTAGTGTACGATGTCAGAACACTATACTATCACCAGATAACTGACCTGTTATAGTAGTGTAGATGTCAGAACACTATACTATCACCAGATACTGACCTGTTATAGTAGTGTAGATGTCAGAACACTATACTATCACCAGATAACTGACCTGTTATAGTATGTTGATGTCAGAACACTACACTATCACCAGATAACTGACCTTTATAGTAGTATAGATGTCAGAACACTATTACTATCACCATATAACTGAACCCTGTTATCAGTTGTAGATGTAGAACACTATACTATCACCAGATAACTGCCTGTATAGTAGTGCGATGTCAGAACACTATACTATCACCAGATACCTGACCTGTTATATAGTGTAGATGTCAGAACACATATACTATCACAGATAACTGACTGTTTATAGTAGTGTAGAGTCAGAACACTAACTATCACCAGATAACTACCTGTTATAGTAGTATAGATGTCAGAACCACATACTATCACCAGATAACTGACCTGTTATAGTAGTGTAGATGTCAGAACACTATACTATCACCAGATAAACTGACCTGTTATAGTAGTGTCGATGTCAGAACACTTTATTTTACTTATCACCAGATACCTGACCTGTTATAGTAGTGTAGATGTCAGAACACTATACTATCACCAGTAACTGACCTGTTATAGTAGTGTAGTGTCAGAACACTTACTACCACAAGATAACTGAGCTCGTTATAGAGTAGAGTCAGAACACTATACTATCACCAGTGATACTGACCTGTATAGTATGTAGATGTCAGAACACTATACTATCACAGATAACTGACCTGTTATAAGTTAATTCAGAACCATACTATACCAGATAACTGACCTGTTATAGAGTGTAGATGTCAGAACTATACTATCCAGATAACTACCTGTTTAATAGTAGTGTAGATGTTCAGAACACTATACTATCACCAGATAACTGACCTGTTATAGTAGTGAGATGTCAGAACACAGAGTTATCACAGAATCTGACCTGTTATAGTAGTGTAGATGTCAAACATAACTATCACCAGTAACTGACCTGTTATAGTAGTGTAGATGTCAGAACTATTACTATCACTAATACTGACCGGTTATAGTAGTGTAGATTCAGAACTATACTATCACCAGATAACTGACCTGTTATAGTAGTGTAGATGTCAGAACACTACACTATCACCAGATACTGACCTGTTATAGTAGTGTAGATGTCAGAACACTATACTATCACCAGATAACTAGCCTGTTATAGTAGCGTAGATGTCAGAACACATATACTATCACCAGATAACTGACCGTTATAGTAGTGTAGATGTCAAACATTATACTATCACCAGATAACTGACGTTATAGTAGTGTAGATGTCAGGACACTATTACTATCACCAGATAACTGACCTGTTATAGTAGTGTATAATGTCAGAACACTATACTATCACCAGATAACTGACCTGTTATAGTAGGTAGATGTCGAAACTATACTATCACCAGATACTGACCTGTTATAGTAGTGTAGATGTCAGAACACTATACTATCACCAGATAACTGACATGTTATAGTAGGTTAGATGTCAGAACTTATACTATCACTAGATATCTGACCTGTTATAGTAGTTGTAGATATCAGAACACTATACTTCACCAGATAACTGACCTGTTATAGTAGTGTAGATGTCAGAACACTATACTATCACCATTGACTGTTATAGGTAGTGTAATGTCAGAACACTATACTATCACCAGATAACTGACCTGTTATAGTTTAGTGTAGATGTCAGAACTATACTATCACCAGATACTGACCTGTTATAGTAGTGTAGATGTCAGAGACACTATACTATCACCAGATAACTGACATGTTATAGTAGTGTAGATGTCAGAACTATACTATCACTAGATACTGACCTGTTATAGTAGTGTAAGATATCAGAACACTATACTATCACCAGATAACTGACCTGTTATAGTAGTGTAGATGTCAGAACACTATACTATCACCAATAACTGACTGTTATAGTAGTGTAGATGTCAGAACACTATACTATCACAGATAAACTGACCTGTTATAGTAGTGTAATATCAGAACACTATACTGATTACCAGATAACTGACCTGTTATAGTAGTGTAGATGTATCATCACCATACTATTCACCAGATAACTGACCTGTTAGTAGTGTGTAGATGTCAGAACACTATACTATCACCAGATAACTGACCTGTTATAGTAGTGTAGATGTCAGAACACTATACTTTCACCAGATAACTGACCTGTTATAGTAGTGTAGATGTCAGAACACTGTACTATCACCAGATAACTGACCTGTATAGTAGTGTAGATGTCAGAACACTATACTATCACCAGATAACTGACCTGTTATAGTAGTGTATAGATGTCAGAACACTATACTATCACCAGATAACTGACCTGTTATAGTAGTGTAGATGTCAGAACACTATACGTATCACCAGATAACTGACCTGTTATAGTATGTAGATATCATCACCATACTTCACCAGATAAACTGACCTGTTATAGTAGTGTAGATGTCAGAACACAATACTATCACCAGATAACTGACCTGTTATAGTAGTGTAGATGTCAGAACACTATACTATTCACCAGATAACTGACCTTGTATAGTAGTGTAGATGTCAGAACACTATACTATCACCAGATAACTGACCTTGTATAGTAGTGTAGATGTCAGAACACTATACTCTCACCAGATAACTGACCTGTTATAGTAGTGTAGATGTCAGAACACTATACATCACCAGATAACTGACCTGTTATAGTAGTGTAGATATCTCACCATACTATCACCAGATAACTGACCTGTTATAGTAGTGTAGATGTCAGAACACTATACTATCACCAGATTACTGACCTGTTATAGTAGTGTAGATGTCAGAACACTATTACTATCACCAGATAACTGACATGTATAGTAGTGTAGATGTCAGAACTATACTATCACTAGATAGCTGACCTGTTATAGTAGTGTAGATATCAGAAACACTATACTATCACCAGATAACTGACCTGTTAGAGTAGTGTAGATGTCAGAACACTATACTATTACCAGATAACTGACCTGTTATAGTAGTTAGAATCATTCACCATACTATCACCAGATAAACCTGACCTGTTATAGTAGTGTAGATGTCAGAACACTATACTATCACCAGATAACTGACCTGTTATAGTAGTGTAGATGTCAGAACACTATACTATCACCAGATAACTGACCTGTATATATAGTGTAGATGTCAGAACACTGTACTATCACCAGATAACTGAACCTGTTATAGTAGTTTAGATGTCAGG
>NC_036847.1:17671219-17710260 GCF_002910315.2 Salvelinus sp. IW2-2015
ATGAAGGGTTACCTTTATGACCTCATAGCCCAGGGCTGGGTTAGGAAGTCAAACTCTTCATATTCTTCACCTGTCGTGTGYGTTCGTAAGAAGGATGGGACCCTCCGATTGTGTATAGATTACAGAGACCTGAACAGAAAGACACATCCCGACCGCCAGCCCATCCCTCGGGTCCAARACATCATGGACAGTTTRGGTGGTAATTCCTGGTTCTCCCTCTTAGATCAGGGAAAAGCTTATCACCAGGGGTTCATCTCTGAAGAAAGCAGACCACTGACAGCATTTGTGACCCCGTGGGGACTCTATGAGTGGATACGGATGCCATTCGGCCTCATGAACGCTCCTGCAGCTTTTCAGCGGTGTATGGAGGAGTGTTTGGAAGGGCTCCGGGATGACATCTGCATTCCTTATCTGGACGACACGCTTGTTTTCAGTAAAACTTTCGACAGCCATGTGAATGATRTGCGAAAAGTTTTGCAGCGTCTCAGAGAGTATGGCATTAAACTCAAGCCAAGTAAGTAAATGTAAGTAAGTGTGATCTCTTTAAACCCCAGGTCCGTTATTTGGGCAGAGTAGTGTCTGCAGAGGGCAGCCGAGTTGACCCAGCCGATTTTGAAGCAGTAAGAGCATTGAAAGAAATCAGACCAGAGACTGTGGGCCAGCTCAGACAAATGCTTGGKTTACTCACTTACTACAGACAGTACATCAAAGACTTTTCTAGGAGGGCCAGCTGCCTGTATGACCTCCTGAAAGCAGATTCAGAGAAATTACCTGACCACCCATGGAAAACAAAAACAAAGAAACTAAGTAATGTGGTGCCCTCAAACAAGCCAATCCTGTGGACTGACCAGCATCAACAGGCACTTGAACAGCTGATTGAGTGTTTGCTTCACCCACCAGTCTTAGGTTTCCCTGATTTCACTCAGCCATTTGTTGTACACACTGATGCGTCACACCAAGGCTTGGGAGCAGTTCTCTATCAAAAGCAAGATGGGAAGCTTAGGGTCATTGCTTATGGCTCTCGAACMTTAACAGCAGCTGAGAAGAACTATCACTACCACTCGGGCAAGCTAGAATTTCTAGCTCTAAAATGGGCAATCACTGATAAGTTCCATGATTATTYGTACTATGCTCCGTCCTTCACTGTATACAGCGATAACAACCCGCTCAGCTACATTCTGTCTACTGCGAAACTGAACGCAACCACTTCCAGGTGGGTTTCAGAATTGGCTGATTTCCACTTCACAATAAAGTACAGGCCAGGCAGAGAGAACGGTGATGCAGATGCGTTGTCAAGGATGCCACTGGATGTAGAGTCACTGATGAGAGAATGTTCTGAGGAACTTCCACCAGACACCATTGCCGCCACGATACAAGCAGTTGAGGTACAGAAAGAGGCTGTTGTACCTTGGTCACTTTCAGCTGCAGCTATGTCAGTATCAGCTGAAGGTGAGACAACCACTGCAACAACCAGCTCGATCCCAAAAGATGGGATAAGAGAAGCACAAGTCTGATCCGGTCATCCGTCCTGTGCTCAATTTCAAACTGTCTGGTTCCAAACCGCCAGTTAAAGAGCAAAAGGAATTCAGTCCAAAGACAAAATGCCTATTCAGAGAATGGGACAAATTGACAATAGACAGTGATGGCATTCTGTACAGAATCACTACAGCCCGCAAGCAGTTAGTTCYACCAGAGCAGTACAAAGGTAAAGTGATGGAAGAGTTGCACAATAACATGGGACACCAAGGTACTGACCGCACTGTATCACTAGTACGTGACCGCTTCTTCTGGCCATATATGCAATCTGACATCGAGCACTATGTGACTAAAACTTGTAGCTGTGTCAAGCAGAAAAAGCCAGCACATGAAGCAAGAGCTCCTCTGACAAACATTGTGACAACACAGCTACACATGGCAAATGTAGTAAGATTAGGGAGGTAAGGCGATAAATAGTGGCGAAATAATTACAATTTAGCAATTCAACACTGGAGTGATAGATGTGTAGAAGATGAATGTGCAAGTAGAGATACTGGGGTGCAAAGGAGCTATAAAAAAATATAAAAAAACAATATGGGGATGAGGTAGTTGGGTGGGCTATTTACAGATGGGCTATGTACAGGTGCAATGATCGGTAAGCTGCTCTGACAGCTGATGCTTAAAGTTAGTTCGGGAGATTTAAGTCTCCAGCTTCAGTGATTTTTACAATTTGTTCCAGTCATTGGCAGCAGAGAACTGGAAGGAAAGGCGACCAAAAGAGGAGTTGGCTTTAGGGGTGACCAGTGAAATATACCTGCTGGAGCACGTGCTACGGGTGGGTGCTGCTATGGTAACCAGCTGAGATAAGGTGGGGCTTTACCAAGCAAAGTTGTTCCCTGTCTACATGTGTAACTCTGTGTTGCACTACTTTGCTCCAGCTTGGCCAGGTCGCAGTTGTAAATGAGAACTTGTTCTCAACTGGCCTACCTGGTTAAATAAAAAATAAAAATCACCAGGTGAGTCGGTACTGCACAGTGATGTGTGAATTCTCCCTCTGCTTACACCTGGTAGTCATTGACTTCAGGCAAATTATTTTGTTAAGCAGCATGTGCTAAACAACAACAGTCAGTGCAATAACAAAAGCACAATGATGCTGTGTTGGATAGAAAATAAATAGACTAAGCTGAAACCTAGTGTCATGTCATGTAAAAGCTGCCACTTTTCATTTGGAAATGACTAATTGAGGTACAATAGTCTAACTCACCACAGAAGATAGATCCACGTTGAATATGCGCCGATCATTCAAGCTGATTGGCTGAAGCCCTGCAACAGACAGCTGTGCCGACGAACCCCTGTACACGTATCCCAGTAGCCAGTCCCCTCTGACAGGTTGATGGACCGATTAATAAAAACCACAGCACCTTTATATCATGAATGTGCTACCTTTATCAATGAAGAGACTAAATAATTTATATGCTTATTTATGCCATTCCTAGTAGATAAAGAATGCATGCATATGAAAATATTTAATGCATTCTTATAATTTCGAAATGGTCATATACATTAATATTTTTAATTGACAATAGCTCAAATTCAAAACTTGCTGTATACATATTTTGCATCACCCAGACAACAATCTCACCCCCAAGGTAAGATGGGATATCTTTCTCACCTGCAGTATCCATTCACTATCTTCCCAGCGACCACCTTGACCATTCTCTCCCAGGCTTGGGCAGTGCCATCTACTGGGGCACCCAATAGGACAACATCCTCCACCACGCCCTCACAACCTGAGACCATGTACAACAGGATAGGAAGAGAGAGATTGTTCATTTCAACAGTTCTGTATTGCAGTTGTGTGTGTGTGGAAGCGGTGACATGTATCTGTTAAAAATCTCACAAAACATTTCATTTGAACATTTCAGTAAAATGCAACAATACAATTTGACGATTGTTAGGCTTGTTACACTCTATAGTATGTATAAAGTCAGGCAAGGGTTTAGTGTGCTTGCTCTACCTTGATCTTTGGCAAGTTCCTGAAGGCAGAAGTAGATAACCCTCGCTCCAAGACTGAAGCCAATGAGACTCACAGGACGCTTTCCCTTTAAAAACACCCATGCTGATTTGTTGACAACAAACATCATGACACAGGCTTTCAAAATCCAGATAATTGTAAACACATCTACAGCAAAAAATCTATAAAATCTAACTTAAGTTTTATAAAGATATGTCCATTGTTAAACCTTCAATGTGAATACTCAAACTCCAATGACAAAACCAGCTAGGGCTCAGCGATATGGCATAAAAATCATATCTGGATTTAGTTTTAATTTACAGGATTTTCACTATTTTTACATTTTGTTACATTTTTACACACTGCATTTCAAACAGTCTGCAATAATTTAATGAATTCAGTGCTTGTGAAATTATACCTAGGATAAATAATCCTTCCACAACCATAAGACCCACTAATAATTTAATTATTTTTATTAAAATGGTTTAAACCAGGATTTTTGCAAAAATCACTGATCTGGCTATGAAAATGCCCTTTTTGTCTCAAATTTAACCAGAACCATGCATAATGCACATTCACTAATAACGACTAACTTCTTGTAGCAGGCATTTAAAAAAATAACAGGTCTCAAACAATCTCTCAAGCACAAGCCCACGTGCTCGTGAGTAGCCAGCTCATCTTTATATTTCAAGTTAAGCCAAATTAGCAACGTTGTCGATATATTTAGCGAGTTTTCATATTCCTCCAGCAACTTGTATTGGTTAAAGATTATAGCAACAAATTCAATTACTTTTCAGGCTGCCTTCGGGGAGTTATGACACCAAGGGTTACTATGGTTTTGAAAAGTATTCAACAACTTTTCCCACTCAATTCTGCCACAAATGAGAGCAGGTGAAGCTGTCTGTGCAACAGAAGTCACAGCAACTTCGCACACACAGGTGTAGAAGCAGAAGGGGTGGGGGTGAAAATCTACATCCGGGACTGCAGCAAGGCAAATTGGTGCTGTGACGTTGTCACGGGAAAAACACCATCTAGCGACAAATCAAGGAGCCAATAGCAGATCTCACTGAAAAATACCTTTATTTAACTAAGCAAGTCAGTTAAGAAAAAAAATATTATTTACAATGACGGCTTATCCCAGACGACGCTGGGCCAATTGTGCACCACCCTGTGGGACTCCCAATCACGGCYAGATGTGATACAGTCTGAATTGGAACCAGGTACTGTAGTGACGCCTCTTGCACTGAGATGCAGTGCCTTAGACCGCTGTGCCACTCAGGAGACTAATGCACACTGCTTGCTAGCTAACAAGGTAGAACAGCTGAACTGTTATGAACACACCCCTCTGTCCATCTCCAACTGTTTGAACAGCATGCTAGCCTGTCCACTTTGTTCAAACTGAGTATTCATTTTCCAGAACCAATGTTAATTGATGCTCCTGTTTTAGTAGTGTCTGTTCTGAGTGCAATTTGAAGAGTTGAGACAGAAAAAGGGCATTGTTAGAAAGGTTAAGTTATTTTAAAGTAAAATAATGTCTCAATGTCTTTCGGTGTCCATATGAACTATTCTGTTGGTCCAAACCTCAATTGCAAATAGCAAGTTGAAACCGTTTGTCAGAGAGGAAGAAGTGATCTCTCTTCTTTGTTGTTGTGAGTGGCAGGGGCTTGGTGTGTGTGTGTGTGTGTGTGTGTGTGTGTGTGTATATGTGTGTGTGTGTGTGTGTGTGTATAAATGGGAAGGTGCACAGCCACAGCAGAAGTGAAGGAGACGAGACAAAAAGACATTAGAACAAGTGGACATTAACGCTTATACAAAAATTAAATAAAACTCCATTATTGCGATATCACGATATTTCAAATACGTCTCACATAATTTGTAATAATTTGATGTATTGCCGAGCCCCAATTACAGCTACAGTGTCTCCGTAACTATTTGTACAGTGAAGCATTTTTTCTTATTTTGGCTCTATACTCCAAAAGTTAGGATTTGAAATCAAACAATGACTATAAGGTTAAAGTGCAGACTGTCAGCTTTAATTTTTGTGTATTTTCATCCATATCAGGTGAAGGATTTAGAAATTACAGCAGTTTTTGTACATCAGAAAGTATTGGTACAAATTCACTTGTGTAGTAAAAAGTTAAGTATATTTTCCCATATTCATAGCATGCAACTCTTTGTTTTGGTTGTTTCAGATCATTTTGTGCCCAACAGGAATGAATGTTAAATAATGTACTGTATCATTTTGGAGTCACTTTTATTGTAAATAAGAATAGAATATGTTTCTAAACACTTCTACATTAAAGTAGATGCTACCATGATTACAGATAATCCTGAATGAATCGTGAATAATGATACACAAGTGAATTTGTCCCAATACTTTTGCTCCACTGGGGGGGACTATGTACAAAAAGTGCTGTAATATCGAAACGGTTCACCCGTAATAGGTGTAAATACCCTAAAATTAAAGGTGACAGTCTGCACTTTAACCTCAGTCATTGTTTGATTTAATATCCAAACCTTTGAAGTATAGAGCCAAAAGAAGAAAAAATGCTTCACTGCCCCAATAATTAGAGGGCACTGTAAATCTATATTTCATCCATCCTTAAACGTATTTACTTATGTAATTAACAAGAGATCCCTGTTTCAACGGGATTGAATCCTACTGAGCGGTCATGCTGGTGTGTGGTGGCAGCTGTTATCAGTAGTGAGAAGCGTACCTGCTGCCTACTCCTCAGCACCTGAGCGAGGTGTTTTCCCACCTCGGCTGAGCGACTAAGACACACAGACCAGGGATTGTCTATAACACTGGCCACCGCAAGCAGAGAGGCAGGCCACGTAAGAGCAGTCACAATACCTAGACAGGGACAAGTAGGGGAAAGAGCTTCTCAGTAGGAGGGTTACTAGGCTATCTATGACACTGGAGGACAACACTCAATTTAGGATGCTGGTTGGAATTCAACAATCAAACTTGCTATGTTCATGGAAAAAGTTTTACTTTAAACAAAAATGTATTTAGACTGTTTCTACAGTGCAGGATTAATATCAAATMAAATTTTATTTGTCACATACACATGGTTAGCAGATGTTAATGCGAGTGTAGCGAAATGCTTGTGCTTCTAGTTCCGACAATGCAGTAATAACCAACAAGTAATCTAACCTAACAATTCCACATCTACTACCTTATACACACAAGTGTAAAGGGATAAAGAATATGTACATAAAGATATATGAATGAGTGATGGTACAGAACGGCATAGGCAAGATGCAGTAGATGGTATAGAGTACAGTATATACATATGAGATGAGTAATGTAGGGTATGTAAACATACCCTACATACCTATACATGTAAACATAAAATTGAGTGAGGGGCATGTTCAAAGTTAGTCCTTGAACTCCTGGGTGAAACCAGAAAGAATTCTCAATGGTGTAGCCTACTACAAAATCCCATTCAACCAAACAAAGGCTCATTTAACTCAGTCACATTGCTTGCATATAAACTCACATGGCCCCTTATTTCCACCCACACAAACATCAAAGGAACCCTCAGGCTTCTTTCTAACAGCTGTTGCCGACGTTCTATCAGACAAGCCTCCGCATCACGACGTGTCATCTCTATTGATGGCATTTTCAGCACAAGATATTATAACCTATAAAAATATRCCTCCCCTTGACAAGATCAACATAAGGTATCATCTGTTCAACCAGCTTCTCTGAATGTATCCCTCTCTATGTCTTCCCTCTCATTTCAATGCCTGTCTAAATAAAGTAAATAAAAATGTGTACAATTTAGTGGAATTCCACTCTACATTTTTTTTAAAAACAACTAGCCTGGGGCGAGGCATGTTCTGATGGGGAGGCGTGGTGTGATTACCTACCTGACAGCACGGTATACTTGAGGGCCTCCTGGGCCACCATGCTGACCAGGCCATCGAGAAGAGCAGCCATGGTGGAACCCAGGTCCCTAAGGAAACGAGACTCCCACACCAGACAGTACTGCTCCCCGCACGCACCAAGACTGCACCAAGGAGCCTGGAACGAACCTGAAGGTGGGAGAGAGGACAGGAAGCGGGAGTTCAGCAAAGTGGATACCGGTAAGTGTGCGTCTCATGAAACTATTAGTTGTAATAGTGATGGACACCGATATGGAAAATCTATATCAGTTGCATTTTTTCAATTTGCTACCGATATCATATGGTGTTATGAATAACATTGCAGCTTTCTGTTCCGTCAAGATTCTCCTACATTTTGCCTCCATGGGTTTGTAAAGTATGTACAGTAGATGACCTTGGTAGTTTTTAAGTGGCAGTCAGTGTATGTGGACACAGTTTGATGTTAATATCATTGATGGTAAATTCTAAAGTGAGACTGGTGAGAGGTTATGCTTGCTCACTGTATTTTCCAGTGCACAGCCAGCCAGTCACAGCCACAGTCAGGTGTAGGTGCTTCCCTGAGCTCAGTGGCAGAAACTCAAACTCCTCTATTGCTCCCACCCGCTTATTCATCTTATAGCCTAGCGAGAGACAGAGAAAGAGCGAGTGAGAAAATAAGGCAAATGATCAAAGGAAAGGGATTCTGATCTCAAACAAAAGATGTAAAAAGTAGACAAACTATCACCAATAAAAAACGAGACCAACTATCTTCATACACTGCCAAAGCCCCTTCATCTCCCAGTGATCTCACCAGTTAAGCCAGCCCCTGCTGCTCCAAACAGGGAGGCCATGATGGCGATGCCAGTGGCTGAGCCCAGAACAGCCGCCCCTCCTGCCCCTAGTACGGCCGATGCCCCCGCCGCCACCAGTGGCGCCGCCAACCCGCCCGTCACACCTACAGTTGAAGTCGGAAGTTTAAATACACCTTAGCCAAATACATTTAAACTCATTTAAGCTTCCCACAATAAATTGGGTGAATTTTGGCCCATTCCTCATGACAGAGCTGGTGTAACTGAGTCAAGTTTGTAGGCCTCCTTGCTCGCACACGCTTTTTCAGTTCTGCCCACAAATTTTCTATAAAATTGAGGTCAGGGCTTTGTGATGGCCACTCCAATACCTTGAATTTGTTGTCCTTAAGCCATTTTGCCACAACTTTGGAAGTATGCTTGGGGTCATTGTCCATTTGGAAGACCCATTTGCGACCAAGCTTTAACTTCCTGACTGATGTCTTGAGATGTTGCTTCAATATATTCACATCCTCATGATGCCATCTATTTTGTGAAGTGCATCAGTCCCTCCTGCAGCAAAGCACCCACACAATATGATGCTGCACGGTTGGGATGGTGTTCTTCGGCTTGCAAGCTTCCCCCTTTTCCCTCCAAACATAAATATGGTCATTATGGCCAAATAGTTCTATTTTTGTTTCATCAGACCAGAGGACATTTCTCCAAAAAGTACGATCTTTGTCCCCACGTCGATTTGAAAACCGTAGTCTGGCTTTCTTATGCCGGTTTTGGAGCAGTGGCTTCTTCCTTGCTGAGCGGCCTTTCAGGTTATGTCGATATAGGACTCGTTTTACTGTGGATTTAGATACTTCGTTACCCGTTTTCTCCAGCATCTTCACAAGGTCCTTTGCTGTTGTTCTGGGATTGATTTGCACTTTTCGCACCAAAGTACGTTCATCTCTAGGAGACGGAATGCGTCTCCTTCCTGAGCGGTATGGCAGCTGCGTGGTCACATGGTGTTTATACTTGCGTACTATTGTTTGTACAGATGAACGTGGTACCTACAGGCGTTTGGAAATTRCTCCCAAGGATGAACCAGACTTGTGGAGGTCTTCAATTTTGTTTCTGAGGTCTTGGCTGATTTCTTTTGATTTTTCCATGATGTCAAGCAAAGAGACACTGAGTTTGAAGGTAGGCCTTGAAATACATCCACAGGTACACCTCCAATTGACTCAAATGATGTCAATTAGCCCATCAGAAGCTTCTAAAGCCATGAAATCATTTTCTGGAATTTTCCAAGCTGTTTAAAGGCATAGTGAACTTTAGTATATGTAATYTTCTGACCCACTGGTATTGTGATACAGTGAATTATAAGTTAAATAATCTGTCTGTAAACAATTGTTGGAAAAATTACTTGTGTCGTGTACTAAGTAGATGTCCTAACCGACTTGACAAAACTGTAGGTTGTTAACAAGAAATTTGTGGAGTGGTTGAAAAAGTAGTTTTAATGACTCCAACGTAAGTGTATGTAAACTTCTGACTTCAATTGTACATTAAATAATGGCATAATTTTCTAATGAGTGAGTAATACATTTTTTGGGGGAATTTCTCAATGTTGCCTCTCATACTAGCAATTGGCTCAAGTAAAAGCACTGACCAATCACAGCTCCTCCGCCCACAGTGGCCAGGCCAATGAGGAGGTAGCGTCGTAATTTGCGTCCTCTCTCTTTTGTCTGTCGCCGAGATGACTCCTCTCTGAGAGATAAAAGAAAGAAGACAATCTGAATATACAGTGAGATACATAATGGTCTATAAACAATAGATGTATTGGTGCATTCATATAGGCTACTCAAAGACAATGTTTACAATGTGACGGAAATACTACAGTTTATGGTTACATGTTTCACCACAGGGTCATTCCATACTAAAATCAAACCAAGTAGACCATAAAGGATAAACAAACTTACTGTTGTAGTCAGTCCTGAGGCAAAGCAATGACACATAAAAGAGAGTAAACTGAATGTAATTACCCATGCAAAAATCACACTGCCGCCTACATAGCTAAACATTTTATCTAGTTAAACATCTTCATGACTAGGGAAACTCGTTTTTATTCATTCTTCTCTCCCTCACTTACGCGGTCTCCACCACTCCCTCTCTCAGTCGTTCGCCCAGCGTCGCCTCAAACTCCTCCAGTTGCTGAGGGGACACTCGCAGTAGACAGCTGACATGGCGAATTAGGACTCGTGATCTGGAATCGTACAGGCCTGTGGACAAAGTATGTTTTGGTCACATTCAGTACTTTATGAATTTAGTACTTTATGAACTTTCCAGTTATGATGAAGCCCAACTACTAATTAATTAATGTAAGCTACTTACCATCTTTGACGGAAAAAGACACAAGGTCCTGTGAGTGAGAGAAAATGACACAAGGAACTTGTGAATGATCTTAGAAGTGTCAGTATGCCCAAAGCTTACTTTGTTTTGAAGTGCTGGGCCACAAACATAATAAGTTACATGCATCACTTGTGCAAAAAAGAGAGAGCATGGTCATATCACCAATACACTGATGAATCATTCCAGCATTTGATTAGATATGTGCAGGGCAGTGACCGAACCCACCTGTGTGATGGGAGTGGCACCTGCAGACAGTAGTGGCTCAGCCTGAAGGATAGAGAGGAAGGTGTCGCTGCCCTCGAATCCCAGGCCTGCTAGAAAGGCCCCCATGACGGGCATCACCGACTCGTCCAGACCCAGCCATTGCACCAGCCCCTCCAGGTACTGCTCCCGGAAACACCTGTACAACGATTAGAGGACAAAAGTTTAGGCAAAGCCAGCAAGACGTTCATATTCATATCAACAAATGTATTAAAATAACCTTACAGAAGGACAACCATCTCTGCAGCACTTTTATAGCTTCTTTAATCAGAACAACAGTTTTCAGCTGTGCTAACATAATTGCAAAAGAGTTTGCTAATGATCAATTAGCCTTTTAAAATGATAAACATGGATTAGCTAACACAACGTGCCATTGGAACACAGGAGTGATGATTGCTGATAATGGGCCTCTATACGCCTACGTAGATATTCCATTGAAAAAAAATCTGCCGTTTCCAGCTACAATAGTCATTTACAACATTAACAATGTCTACACTGTATTTCTGATCAATTTGATGTTATTTTAATGGACAAAAAAAAATTGCTTTTCTTTCAAAAACAAGGTGTGTATATATATATATTTTTTTTTTCTTTTTAAGGAATGCAGTCTTGCTTTAAATTTACTCCTCAGAGTTGTAATAGTAGTACGCAATTTCGAAATTGGGTAGTGCATCATCAGTTCCTCTTGTCATGTTTGTCATTGGATACCTTAGAGAGATATTTATAACTTTTTATTTGCTTTTTAGCCCATAGATATTGTTCGAATTTGTCACTCAAATATAACATGAATACACATTAGACATGGCAAAATGCATAGAATTGCASGAATATTTGCTTTAAAACTRCAAAATTCTCTCCACCAACAAGAGGGATGTGAACAGTTTGTCATGTACAGTACTAGTGCCCATAGAAATAGACGTGGCATGTGCGTCGGGGGGGATGTTCCCCAATGCTGAAAAGGGCCCGTGTGAAACAGTTTGGTAACCCCTGCAGTACAGTACCTGTTCTCAGGTCCAGGAAATAGCTGGCCCAAGGAGACCCCACAGAGCCCAGCGTAGGCAAAGCGCCCTGGTTCAGTCAGCTGCCTGCCAATCACTGCCACAGCGATCGGTTCATCCGGCCTTTCTCGCCCGGGCTTCTCCCCCCCTGGATCTGAAGATATTGACAGATAACGTTACTGCTATTACACATTAACAAAATGTATCATATCTTGATAAAGGTTTGATACATCTGACATTTTCAACGATGCTGCACTAGAACAGTCAGTGAAAGTTAACAAATCTACAAAAATGTGGTAGTTAGCTACATGAAAAACAAATGTTATCCTGCATCACGGAGAAACTCACTGAATCCAGGCAAAAATAAGTCCCCCCAAAAATATTTAGCAACTTGCTAGTTAGCTAGCTACCTCTTTCCATACACTGCCTCAAATGAGTACGTTCGCTAACTAGTTAGACAACTAAAATAAGTTAAGTGTTCTAGTTAGCTATCTAGCCAAATAAACTGGGGACTATGATACAAGTTATCAAGCAAATGTGCACTCACTGTTCGAAACAGCTGGCGGATAGATAGCTAACGTTAGCTAGCTTACGTTAACTAGTTTAAGTTAACTAGCTAGATAACCACACGTTGACACGTAGATGTTTCTTTATAAATGCAAAACATTATCGATTACCTGGAGTCAACACTGGATTAAAACAGTGTTGTTTTGATCTTTCATCCTCCATTTCACTTTGTTAGCATGATGGCTCAGCTAGGTTGTTGTTATCTACTTGTGGTTGAAAGTTCAATGAACTTTTTGCAACTTGACCAAAGAGCTGACGCGTCCAAGCAAGGTCGTGTTCAAAATTGTAACGTTGAGACACAGCTTGTACAGACGTGTAACGATCTGAAACACCTCGTTCGTTCATTCAGCAAGAGTAAATGGATGAGGGGAAATTATTATATGACCCTCGATATTTATTGGAAAGGAGCATCAAGCTCATCAACGTGCACTTTCACCATACTGTGAAGTACATCATAACTTTTCATCTGTAGCCTAATAAACTGCATACGTTCAGTGTTGCCAACTCCTCAGTAAGGAAAGTAGCTATTGGCTGTCCTAAAATTCGCTAAATGACGCCGTCACCTAATTTGCATAATTGGCCATGTGAATATAATTGTGATGGACGCTGTAGGAGAGAGGAATAACGTAGTGGGAGAGACAACAAGTAAGTAAAAAACACCCTAAATATGTTTASAACTACAAATTAACTTTCTTCTGTCGATTCTTGTTTTTTTTTTATGTCACAATTCCAACCCTCCTCCTTTATCCGGGTTTGGGACCGGCAAACGTGACCCAAAAGAGACACTCTGGCGGAGTTACTTCGTTTTTTAGTTTTTAGTTGTATAGTTTAGTTTTCTTAATTTGGTTTGGTTTTTAACCTTATGGTCAATTTAGGAGCCTACAACAAGTCACAGTAAAACATTAWCATTTTTAACCATAATTTCTTTAATATTTTTTTTTTGTATACAATCTACATTAACAATCTAAATGGACCAAAATGAGACAATAGAAAAAACTGTCAATGGCAATGTGAGAAAATTATGGTAACTAGTCTGGCCCTAATTCAGGTTATTTTTTTTATTTTTTCCCCAGACCCCCCTCCACACACACACAGGCTGTGCTGACTCACAGAAAGAGTGGGTCATCATCATTTTGGTCAAGGCTCTCTATGGCAGGTTCAGCAACTGAGGGAGCTGACTTAAATGAGTTAGCAGCTGATGTGCCAAAAAGCTACAAAACATTATCAGGCAGCTGGTGCTCATAGCAAGCTTCACCAGACAGCTTCAGTCCATATYGAATGTACAGGATGGAGTTAAGGGTCTGCAAGGACATCCAATTTCTAAGTTTGCCTTTTACCACAGTCATCTGGCTGAATACTCTCTCGACTTCAGCATTCGAGTGTGGTAAGGACAACACAGACACAGCAGCCATGGCAAGTTCTTGAAACGGGTTGATATCAGCTGCATCCCTGAACTTCCAAATCTCACTCCAGAAGCCCAGTTTTTTTTTGTTTTGTCTCATTCCATTTACTAAGATGGATGGCACGACATTGCTGGACAATCTTGTCTATCTCTGCAGGGGAGTAGCCAAGGAGCTTGGCTATTTTTTTCTACTTTTCCAGAGCTCTTATTGTGCTTTAGAGTTTCCTCCACATTGAAAAGTGACATGTACTGCAGTGATGTTGTCTGGCAGTCTCACCCTCAACTCATTCGTGAGGGAGATGGTGAAGGCTACACACCGCTTTCAGACATTGTTTTCATCCTCAGGCGCAAGGTGGAGCTCAGCTGCCTTTGTCTCAAAAAGGTAACCAAGGTACGGTTTGGGACTGATGTATCCATCTATTGGCCCTTTGAGTASATCAACATTTGCCAGTGGATTCAGCACCCTGCTGCTCACAGACTTGATCAGGCTAACCAAGCTGTCTAGTAGCTTAACTTCTTTGGGATAGGGGGGCGCTGTTTTCACTTTGGGAAAAAATCGTGCCCAATTTAAACGGCCTCGTACTCTATTCTAGATCGTACAATATGCATATTATTATTACAATTGGATAGAAAACACTCAAGTTTCTAAAACCGTTTGAATTATATCTGTGTAAAACAGAACTCATTTTGCAGCAAACTTCCTGTCAGGAAGTGAAAAATCTGAAATYGAGGCTCTGTTCCAGGGCCTTCCTATTCATTTGCTTGAAATCTATGGATATACATGCACTTCATACGCCTTCCACTAGATGTCAAGAGGCAGTGGGAGGTATAATGGGGTGTCTAGCTTGATCTGAGGTCGAACAAGAGCTCTTGGAATGACGTGACCCCAAATTTCCTTTGTTCAGCAAGGCGCGGGAAGGAACCCTGGATTGCCTTCTGAAAAGCTTTCGGTATAGACGGCTAATATCTCCGGCTTTGATTTTATTTGATACATGTGATAATATCATCTAAAGTATGTTTTTTCAATATAGTTTTATCAGATTATTGAACGTTTATCGGGAGTTTTGGCGTTTTCCGTTCTCTGCGTTTGGTGAAGATGGACAACTTCGCGCCACTTGGCTAGCTTTGGTTGCTAATTCGACAGAAGAAGAGGACATTCTAAAACCAAACAACGATTTATTCCTATACAAAGGACCCCTTGTACAACATTCTGATGGAAGCTCAGCGAAAGTAGGAACCATTTATGATGTTATTTCTGTGGAAAATGTTTAGTAATATTTTCCGCCCTCATTGCAGGTGCTGTCTCGCTATAACGTAAGCTGTATGTCGTACTGAAGTTATTTTTAGAATTCTAACATGGCGATTGCATTAAGAACTAGTGTATCTTTCATTTGCTGTACAACATGTATTTTTTAGTAAAGTTTATGATGAGTTCTTTGATTAGATTAGGTGAGTGTCAGAAATATATCCGGATAATTTTGTGCAGTTTGGCTACGTATTCACATTGTAAAACCACGATTTGTACCGCTAAATATGCACATTTTCGAACAAAACATATATGTATTGTGTAACATGATGTTATAGGACTGTCATCTGATGAAGGTTGTCAAGGTTAGTGAATCATTTTATATCTTTTGCTAGCGGAACCCCGGGGCTAGACAGGTTAAGAGGATCTACTTGCTCTCCCTCAAAAGCCTTGATGGCCAACTGTACCTCACCCAGCACTGACTTTAAAAAAAAGTCAGATACAATATGTTTTGAGGATCACTGTACATGGAGTATAAAACCTCAGCCATGTAGCAGTGTTCACTGGGCCTTTATCTGTAAAGGTTTCTCCCCACAGTTGATGGTCTCATATATGGCCTTGTAGGCCTCCCTGCGCTTTGGAGACACTGAAAACCAGTTCTAAGTCTCTCGTACCAAGTACTCCACACTACGGGGGATGGTGTCATTGGTAGCATGACTTACAGCAAGCTGCAGAGAGTGGCACACACAGTGAATAAGAACCAGATATTTGAGGCCATACTCCTCCTTCAGCACTTTATGGACCCCATTGTTAATCCCCGTCATAACAGAGGCATTGTCAGTCCCTATCCCCAGGAGTTTCTCTTTTTTAAGACAACACTTCTCGAGGAAAGCCACAACAACACAGGCTATAGATTTGGCATCTCCTCCCTCCAACTCAACAAGCCCTGGAAATGTTGAAACAATTGTCTGCTTGGTGTCACTAAAGTACCACAACCCCCAGGTACTTTGAAACATTTACATCCGTGGACTCATCGAGGAGGAGGCTGAAACGCTGGTCACCCACATTTGCGATCAACTTTTTCAGAAAGTATGGTGCTAGAACACCATTAATCATTTCTGTKYACTTTGTCCTGTGCATTTTGAAGTGGGTAGCAGTGGAGTCTGTGAAAGCAGCTCAACATGCTTCTCAAATGTGATCAGATGCCAGCATGGAACAGTGTTCAGCGATAGCTAATGCCATGGTGGCCTCAGCCTTTTTTGCTGAGTAATTTTTTTTAACCATAAATGGCAGCTTGTTTTGGGTGGAGCTGTTATAAGGCTTTGCCTTTTGAGTATGTTTTTGAGTTGTCATGTGTTTTTTTACATCACTAAGTTTGGCGAAGAAATCAGCCTTACAGTATTCCCGTGTATCATCTCCAATAAACGGCTTCAACCAGTCTTTGAATTCAGGATTCCCACTGCGCTCTGTATTTTTGAGTGTACAGTTTAGACTGAGACATGATGAGCTAGTGTTAGGGTTGCGTCAATTCAATCTGGTATAAGGACAAGTATGACAATGAGTCACTAATTGTATGCTATGTACTTTTTATTAACTAAGTAATAAATGGCAAATGCAATTTYCGTATATACGGGTTCACTGTAACATCACGCAGGATGAAAAACAGAGAAGACACTTGTTACTGATAAAGACATTATAATAAATACTCATGACAGAGATAGTTCCCACTTCCGAGCCGGCCTGTCAGAGTAGAGACTGGGCGTGGTTTAGACTTACCCAGCCTATCGTTGATGTTGGCGCCTTAAGCCAGTCCTGGCCCCTTAGCGCATGTGATGTCCCGACGCTGTTGCTGTGTAGATTACGCTCCTTCACCCCAAAGACTGAGGTCAGACAGCTCTGTAATATTGTCTGAGATATCTGCACCTGTATACATTGTCCACTGTTCTCGCTCAAGGCTAACTACAGCTTCCCAGCTTCTTATCTGAGCTAACTRTTACTTCCAGCACACACACACAGACACCCAGGCGCCCAGGCCAACAGTTAGCTAATATTCAATCACATTTAATACAGTTACTAATCACGTTTGTTATAGTATTCAATCACATGTAATACAGTTGCTAATATTCAATCACGTGTGTTATAGTATTACTCAGAACCTCACATATGTTCTTCGTGTGTATAGCTTATCTGTTATTGTCCATTGTACACCACAGTCAGCAGTCTCCTGATTCACCCCCTCCTGTGTCTCCCTAAGATTAGCACAGTCTCGGTCACTCAGTACAGCGCCCACACTACTGATACTTTGTTGCATACACACACATATTTCATACACACACACATTTCAGGCTGATATTCATGGTTAGGCCCTGAGCACTGGTAAAAGTGAGAACAATGGAAAATGCAGGTTCACAAGAGTCAGCAATTCAAACTTTAATGCATAAGAAGCCCTACTAGCTTATAGTTAGTTAAGCATGTCAAAAAACCTTTATAAAACCCCACACTAGCCAGCTAGATGTTTAGCTTATGTCACAGAGGCACGCACAAGAGTAAGTGACTGAGGTTGTGTGAGTCAAATGCAGTGATTTATTTTGTGCAGTGATTTATTTTAGACAAAGAATTTAAAAAAAATTTACCCCCTTTTTCTCCCCAATTTCGTGGTATCCAATTGTTAGTAGTTACTGTCTTGTCTCATCGCTACAACTCCCGTACGGGCTCGGGAGAGACGAAGGTCGAGAGCCATGCGTCCTCCGAAACACAACCCAACCAAGCCGTACTGCTTAACACAGCGCGCATCCAACCCGGAAGCCAACCGCACCAATGTGTCGGAGGAAACACCGTACACCTAGCGACCTGGTCAGCGTGCACTGCGCCTGGCCTGCCACAGGAGTCGCTAGTGCGCGATGAGACAAGGATATCCCTACCGGCCAAACCCTCCCTAACCCAGATGACGCTAGGCCAATTGTGCGTCGCCCCATGGGCTCGAACCCACAGTCTCTGGTGGCACAGCTGCCACCACTGTGATGCAGTGCCTTAGACCACTGCGCCACCCGGGAGGCCGTCAAAGAACATTTTACATTTACATCCCACCCTGAATGTAAGCCAGGGCGGGATCAGCCAGCGGCGGCTTCATTTGCAGTCTGGACGTGGAGAGGTGAACATCTGACTGCAGCTGGGAGGGACTGCTGCACGAGGGCTGGGCTGCCTGTGAGTGCTTTGGGACGGGGGTGGGGCCCAAGGTTTCTGTACCAAATATTAAGTTCTGCTTTTCTGATGTATCAAATACTTATGTCATGCAATAAAATGCAAATTAATTATTTAAAAATCATAAATGTGATTTTCTGGATTTTTGTTTTAGATTCCGTCTCACAGTTGAAGTGTACCTATGATAAAAATTACAGACCTCTACATGCTTTGTAAGTAGGAAAACCTGCAAAATCGGCAGTGTATCAAATACTTGTTCTCCCACTGTATATACTGTACTCTATACCATCTACTGCATCTTGCCTATGCCGTTCTGTACCATCACTCATTCATATATCTTTATGTACATATTATCCCTTTACACTTGTGTGTATAAGGTAGTAGTTGTGGAATTGTTAGGTTAGATTACTTGTTGGTTATTACTGCATTGTCGGAACTAGAAGCACAAGCATTTCGCTACACTCACATTAACATCTGCTAACCATGTGTATGTGACAAATAAAATTTGATTTGATTTAGCATATACAAGGTTTATGCAGACATTGGCAAGTCACATTCAAGCACTTAATTGTAATTTTCAAGGACCTTTATATTTAATTGTTGTAATAGCCTATAGAAAACTAACTCACCCAAAATGAATGCAACATTTTTTGCTTTACCACTTAAAAAATAATTAATTTTTTAATCTGCATACCCAATGGCATTATGCATTGACGTTCACATTATTTTTACATTCTAAAATATGTCAGAATGTGGGCATTGCCTGGCTAAATAGACAACATGCTCCTGACACAAACACACCAATGTGGTATCAGTGTCACGTTCTGATCTTAGTTCTTTTGTTATGTCTTTGTTTTAGTATGGTCAGGGCGTGAGTTGGGTGGGTTGTCTATGTTCGTTTTTCTATGTTGTGTTTTGCGTTTGGCCTGGTATGGTTCTCAGAGGCAGGTGTCGTTAGTTGTCTCTGAGAATCATACTTAGGTAGCCTTTTTCCACCTGTGTTTCGTGGGTGATTATTTTCTGTTCTGTGTTTGTATTTTTCACTGTTCAGGACTGTTTCGTTCTCGTGTTTTGTTTTTGTTCGAGTATTCGTTTTCATTAAAAGAGATAATGAATACTTACCACGCTGCACCTTGGTCCTCCTCTCTTTCTCCCAACGACGAACGTTACAATCTGTCAATGTGGTATCTAGTCAGTCTTGCCATTTTGAGATGTTGAGAGTTAGAGGGGTTATTGTATCACGTTTTAAAACAAGAAAGCAACCAAAAGCCAGGTTCCCTTTGTAATGGAACGCTTTGTATGGAAAGACATTTTGGAAAGMCATTTTTTTWATCAATTATATAGCCTTGATTAAAAATATAATTATTACAATATATTTTTCACTGGCCCTAAGTGGGCCACTGACAGGGAAGATCGACTGGCCCAGAGGGTTTCCAAAATCTCCCCTGTATGTAGAGCCCTGACACACACAGACGGGCATTCCCGTGCAGTTGTTGCCTCTTCAGAAACTTGGTTTATGTTTGGTCAATTGCACATTACAGTTTGAATAAAACATGATTATTTAAAAAGCTTTGTGAACCAAAAACTAACATGACCAGGTAAAAACATTTCACTAGCACCCTTGCGACCAATAAAAATGTGTGTTGAACTGGAGAGGTGACTCTCTAAACATACCCCCTTTTACCTCTTCCAGGTATTTCCACAGCTTACACGGGGAACTTAATGCCCTACCAGGTTGACCCTCCGGCTGTACAGTGACCTCAGACACAATCTTCGATACGACAAAGCTAAATTTCTGAAGCACTGTGGTTGAGATGCTTGCTGGATTCATCGTGCTGGCATCTTCCTGGGGTTGTGCTGCTCCATGGCTGTACTCTCTGATTTTCTGAAATACAACAGACTCTGCTACCCTCCTTAGTGGCTCCATCTCTGTTGAGAGAAGTACCAGAGACACACGTGGGTCCATCAGGCAAGCTGCTGCAAATCAAAATAAAATTGTATTTGTCATATGCRCCAAATACAACAGGTGTAGTAGACCTTACTGTGAAATGCTTACTTACAAGCCCTTAACTTCTTATGGCTGCAGGGGCAGTATTGAGTAGCTTGGATGAAAGGTGCACAGAGGTGCCCATAGTAAACTGCCTGCTCCTCAGTCCCAGTTGCTAATATATGCATATTATTATTCGTATTGGATAGAAAACACTCTGAAGTTTCTAAAACTGTTTGAATGATGTCTGTGAGTATAACAGAACTCATATGGCAGGCAAAAACCTGAGAAAAAATCCAAACAGGAAGTGGGAATTCTGAGGTTTGTCGATTTACAACACAGCCCCTACAGAACACACAGTGGGATATGGATGAGTTTGCACTTCCTACGGCTTCCACTAGATGTCAACAGTCTGTAGAACCTTGTCTGATGCCTCTACTGTGTAGTGGGGCCGAAGGAGACAGGAAATAGTCAGGTCTACCATGACCTGGCCATGCTCTGACCATGCGCGTTCACATGAGAGGGAGCTCTGTTCCATCGCACATCTGAAGTCAATGTAATTTTCTGGTTGGAACGTTACTGAAGATTTATGTTAAAAACATTCTAAAGATTGATTCAATACATCGTTTGCCATGTTTCTACTGACTGTTATGGAACTTTTTGACATTTCGTCAGCTTTTAGTGAACGCGCTTTCTGACTTTGGATTTGTTTACCAAACACACTAACAAAAATAGCTATTTGACCATAAATGATGGACATTACCGAACAAAACGAACATTTCTTGTGGGAGTCCTGGGAATGCATTCCGACGAAGATCAGCAAAGGTAWGTGAAGATTTATAATGCTTTTTATGAGTTTTGTTGACTGCACAATTTGGCGGGTAACTGTATGGCTTCCTTTTGTGGCTGAACGCTGTTCTCAGATGATTGAATATTGTGCTTTTGCCGTAAAGCTTTTTGAAATCTGACACAGCGGTTGCATTAAGAACAAGTATATTTAATTCTATGTAAAACATGTATCTTTCATCAAAGTTTATGATGAGTATTTATGTTATTTGACGTGGCTCTCTGCAATTTCTCCGGATATTTTGGAGGCATTTCTGATAATGACGCCAATGTAAACTGAGTTTTTTTTATATAAATATGAACTTAATCGAACAAGACATATATGTATTGTGTAATATGAAGTCCTATGAGTGTCATCTGATGAAGATCATCAAAGGTTAGTGATTCATTTTATCTCTTTCTGTTTTTTGTGACTCATGGCTGTTTTTCTGTGATTTTGCGGTGACTTAACATAATYGTTTGTGGTGCTTTCGCTGTAAAGCCTATTTGAAATCGGACACTTTGGTGGGATTAACAACAAGATTACCTTTACAATGGTATAAGATACATGTATGTTTGAGGAATTTTAATTATGAGATTTCTATTGTTTGAATTTGGCGCCCTGCACTTTCACTGGCGTTGTCATATCATCCCGTTAACGGGATTGCAGCCATAAGAAGTTTTAACCAACAATGCAGTTTTAAGAAAAAGACGTGTTAAAGTATTTACTAAAATAAACTGAAGTAAAAAAATAAATATATATATATATATACACACAGGGGTACGTGTACAGAGTCAATGTGCGGGGGCACAGGTTAGTTGAGGTAATATGTACTTGTAGGTAGTGTGAGGTTCTGAGTTATGCACTACAACCCAATACTATATGTGATTGTGATTGAATACTCAATGTGATTGAATATTAGCAACTGTTGGCCTGGGCGCCTGGGTGTCTGTGTGTGTGCTGGAAGTAACAGTTAGCCCCAGATAAGTGTGCTGGGAAGCTGTGGTTAGCCTTGAGCGAGAACAGTGTGCATTTGTATACAGGTGCAAATAGCGCAGACAATGTTGCAGAGCTGTCTGACCTCAGTCTCTGGGTAATCTACACAGCAACAGCGCCGGGACACCAAAGAGCGCAAAGAGGCTAGGACTAGCCTGAGCGCCGGCGATAGGCTGGGTGAGTCTAAACCACGCCCAGTCTCTACTCTGACAGGCCGGCTCGGAAGCGGGAACTATCTCTGTCATGAGTATATTATAATATCTTTGTCAGGAACAAGTCAGTTCTCTGTTCCACCCTGCGGGGTGGTGCAGTGAACCCGTATATACGAAAATTGCATTTGCCATTTATTACTTAGTTAATAAAAAGTACATAGCATACAATTAGTGACTCATTGTCATACTTGTCCTTATACCAGATTGAATTGACGCAACCCTAACAATAGAGGTAAAGTGACTATGCATGAATAATAAATAGAGAGTAGTAGTAACAGTGTAAAAATGGAAGCCTTTTGGACCTAGACTTGGCGCTCCGGTACCGCTTGCCGTGCGGTAGCAGAGAGAACAGTCTATGACTAGAGTGACTGGAGTCTTCTGCAATTTTTAGGGCCTTCCTCTGACACCGCCTGGTATAGAGGTCCTGGATGGCAGGAAGCTTGGCCCCAGTGATGTACTGGACCGTACACACTACCCTATGTAGTGCCTTGCGTACAGAGGCCCACTCACACTCTGTTCTCACCTTCAGATTTCTTACCTGTTAGCTAGTGATAGCGATGGACAAGCTAGGCCTATTTGAAACATCGGCATAGATTGAATTGAACACTGCACTGCACATAAATGGAAGGCAAACATTAGATGTCTTGCTCCATAACATATTTTCACCAACTACAGCAATTCTAACCTCATCCCCAGGCTCAGTTGCTACCTACCGCATATGAGAGCAGGCTGGGTGGACGACGAGATTACAGCAATTCTATCGGGATTCACTAGAAAATATTTCACATGCCTCTTATTCTTAATTGTTATACTTACTTAATTACTTCACTTTTCTTATTTGCATAGGCTACTTATGATTTGTGTCCCTACTAAATAAAGAAATGTTTATAATACAATGAAGACTCAAGAATGGAAAGACGGTGTAAGCAGGATGCTTTAGAGACCTAGGYTGCATCCCAAATGGCACCCTATTCCGTAAGTAGTGAACTAAATTGGGGAAATGGTGCTGTTTGGGACGTGACCTTAATATACACCACGTAGGCTGGGGATTCCACACTGATGAGGCAGGATATTAGTTTGACAGAGTACCCAGGTTGTATTAACACTTTCACTGCATAAAGGCCTTGCTCTTAATCCACCCACACACTCTTTCCATAGACCCCTGTTATTATACAGATGCACTGTAAGATGTGCCAGGCCCGCAAATGGTGCCAAGGATGAACTGGTGAGACAGTGAGTCATAAAGAGAGAGGGGGTGGGTTTATGGAGATATTTTCAAAGACACATCCAGAACAGTCACACAAACAAATGTACCATCATACTTGAATTATGAACATGTATGAACACTGTATATATCATGAAACCATATAACATAAATATAAGTGTGCTGCACTATTATTTGAGGAGACTAATACATGTTATATGTTATTACACTTATTATTGTGGCTTTCAGGGGCAACAGAGTGTGAATGTGTGGCATAAGCCATTGTGCATCAGATCTAAACAAATTCTATGTATTTTCACTCATCACATAGTATTACTCTTGCCATGACCTTGTCTGACTGTTTGCTTCTCATCTGTGTCTGCAGCTTCCAAGGTTATTTTATTATAGTAAACAAAAAACTGAATCTAAAATAAAAACTATTTTGTAAACTGACCAAAAGTTTAACATTTAACAGTTTAACATAAAAACATTTGAAAACTAAACCTATACTGAAAAGATTATCTTTGACTTCAAAACAAATTAAAATAAGTWAAAAAAAACTTCATAAATTATATTTAGTTTTCTTTCTTTTTTCTAAACTTCGGGCAAAAATCAAAAGGTGTTTTTCAAGCGTTTTAGCAAATGGGGTTTTTGAGCATCTGAATCTGGCAGGTAAAGGCTGCCAGTAGATGCCATCAAGCTGCAGCTGATATTGAAATGAATAAAAGGGGAAAAAGACAGCTTTGAATAAAACAAATGATTCGATTCAGCAACGGGACATTAAAAACTGTAACTTATGCTTCACGGAGTTGTGGCTGAACGACAACATTATCATACGCTATATTGGCAGGATAGAACAGCGGCGTCTGGACTATGTATATTTGCAAACAACAGCTGGTGCACAATATCTAAGGAAGTCTCAAGGTTTTGCTCGCCTGAGGTAGTGGGGTCTACAGCTTATCATGAGATACTCTATCTACCCAGAGTTTTCATCTGTATTTTTCGTAGCTGTCTACATACCACCACAGACCAATGCTGGCACTAAGACCGCACTCAATGAGCTGTATTCCACCATAAGCAAACAGGAAAACGCTCATCCAGATGCGGCGCTCCTAGTGGCTGGGGACTTTAATCCAGGGAAATTTAAATCCGTTTTACCAAATTTCTATCAGCATGTTAAATGTGCAACCAGAGGGGGGAAATCTCTAGACCACCTTTACTCCACACACAGAGACGCGTACAAAGCGCTCCCTTGCCCGCCATTTGGCAAATCTGACCAAAGTTCTATCCTCCTGATTCCTGCTTACAAGCAAAAATGAAAGCAGGAAGCACCAGTGACTCGGTCAATAAAAAAGTGGTCAGATGAAGCAGATGCTAAGCTACAGTACTGTTTTGCTAGCACAGACTGGAATATGTTCCGGGATTCTTCTGATGGCATTGAGGAGTACACCACATCAGGCACTGGCTTCATCAATAAGTGCATTACATACCCCAATATGTTATCTAGAAGGAACATCATGGGAAAATAAGAAATATGAGGCATTCTGTGCAGGAGCTACAAGTTCAGTTCATATGATGCCACTTAATGACAAATCAATATTTWAAAAAAACGAGMAAAAAAAAAACTGATTTGAAACATTGCATAGTAATCAGATGTAGGCTAACACTGATTGAAACATTGCATAGTCAAATCCGATTTCTCGGGATGCAACACTGATCATATGCTTTTCAATTGATGAGCATATGTGCACTTCACAAGAGGTTTCAAAGAGAAAAGACCAGACAAAAGTTTATGACTCAAAACCACAGTTTCAGACGTTTATAAAACACTGTACATATGTGGGTAAACACATATCATAGCTCAATGTGATGTAAAACACACATTTATATTAGGCCTACTGCTTATAAAGCAGAGCACCTCTTTCCATAACAGCTGGTATCAGAATAGCACTTGGGATGTCAAATTAGAGGTTGACACGGGAGTGAAAATGTATTCCTGTCCTGTCTTGTCCGCCCATTTTTACAAGCGGAAATCAGAAATAACTTCCTCCATTTAGCTGCTGTCTGTTTTGTCCCGGTCATCACTAGTTACCACAGTCACAAAGTCATAAACACAGCTTAACCTTAATCACACTGCTTAACTCTAACCTAAAACTTTATTTGAGTTTTCATGCATTTTTAAGATATAGGCAATTTTGACTTTGTGGCTGTGCTATCTAGTGGAAATCGTCTGTCTCCCGCTTGGGTTGTGAGTAGCCATAGCAACTGTTTTGTTCGTCTGCTGCTCATCAATCACGAGACCATTGCCTGCACACACAGCTAATAACAACCACATTAAGAGATTTGGKCAATGAAGGCAGCCCTTCCTCTTACGCAGAGTCGGATGAACTCATTGATATGGGCATGTGCAATTGTGGGTCTCCGCGATTCCTCCGATGGCATTGAGGAGTACACCACATCAGTCATTGGCTTCATCAATAAGTGCATCGATGACGTCAACCCCAAAGTGACCGTATGTACATACCCCAAACAGAAGCCATGGATTACAGGCAACATCCGCACTGAGCTAAAGGCTAGAGCTGCCACTTTCAAGGAGCGGGACTCTAACCCGGAAGTTTATAAGAAATCCCGCTATGCCCTCCGACGAACCATTGAACAGGCAAAGCGTCAATACAGGACTAAGATCGAATCGTACTACACCGGCTCCGACGCTSGTTGGATGTGGCAGGGCTTGCAAACCATTACAGACTACAAAGGGAAGCACAGCCGAGAGCTGCCCAGTGACACGAGCCTACCAGACGAGCTAAACCACTTCTATGCTCGCTTCGAGGCAAATAACACTGAAACATGCATGAGAGCACCAGTTGTTCAGGACGACAGTGTGATCACACGCTCTGCAGCCAATGTGAGTAAGACCTTTAACCTCTCTGGGGCAGGTGGGACGCAAACGTCCCACTGGCCAATAGCCAGGGAAAATACAGCGCGCCATATTCAAATAACATGATATAAAAATCAAAATTTCATTAAATCACACATGTAAGATACCAAATTAAAGCTACACTCGTTGTGAATCCAGCCAACATGTCAGATTTCAAAAAGGCTTTTCGGCGAAAGCATAAGATGCTATTATCTGATGACAGCACAACAGTAAACAAACAGAGTAGCATATTTCAACACTGCAAGCACGACACAAAACGCAGAAATAAAATATAAATCATGCCTTTGACGAAATTCTTTTGTTGGCACTCCAATATGTCCCATAAACATCACAAATGGTTCTTTTGTTCGATTAATTCCGGCGATATATATATCCAAAATGTCAATTTATTTGGACCGTTTCATCCAGAAAAACACAGCTTCCAACTATCGCCACTTCTCTACAAARTATATCAAAAGTTACATGTAAATTTTACCAAAACATTTCAAACTAATTTTGYAATACAACGTTAGGTATTTTTAAACGTTAATAATCGATCAATTTGAAGACGGGATGATCTGTGTCCAATACAAAAGAAAACAAACTGACTTAACTTTTTCCGTAACTCTCTCAAAACATTTACTTCATGTGACCCTCATTTACGATAGCCCTACTTCTTCAGTACACAAAGGAATAACCTCAACCAATTTCCAAGGACTGGTGACATCCAGTGGAAGCGGTAGGAACTGCAAGCAAGTCMATTAGAAATCTGGTGTCTCTAAAAAACTAATTGAAAAGACAGTGACATCAAAAAAATACAAATTCTGAATGGTTTGTCCTCAGGGTTTTGCCTGCTACATAGGTTCTGTTATTCTCACAGATATGATTCAAACAGTTTTAGAAACTTCAGAGTGTTTTCTATCCAAATCTACTAATAATATGCATATCTTATATTCTGGGGATGAGTAGCAGGCAGTTGAATTTTTGCATGYTATTTTTCCAAAAGTGAAAATGCTGGCCCCTGCCCACGAGAAGTTAAACAGGTCAACATTCACAAGGCCGCAGAGCCAGACGGATTACCAGGACGTGTACTGCGAGCATGCGCCGACCAACTGGCAAGTGTCTTCACTGACATTTTCAACCTCTCCCTGTCTGAGTCTGTAATACCAACATGTTTCAAGCAGACCACCATAGTCCCTGTGCCCAAGAACACTAAGGTAACCTGCCTAAATGACTACGTCTGTAGCCATGAAGTGCTTTGAAAGGCTGGTCATGGCTCACATCAACACCATTATCCTGGACTTCCTGACGGGCCGCCCCCAGGTGGTAAGGGTAGGCAACAACACATCCGCTACACTGATCCTCAACACAGGGGCCCCTCAGGGGTGCGTGCTCAGTCCCCTCCTGTACTCCCTGTTCACTCATGACTGCATGGCCAGGCACGACTCCAACACCATCATTAAGTTTGCCGATGACACAACAGTGGTAGGCCTGATCACTGACATTGACGAGACACTCTATAGGGAGGAGGTCAGAGACCTGGCCGTGTGGTGCCAGGACAACAACTTCTCCCTCAACTTGATCAAGATAAAGGAGATGATTGTGGACTACAGGAAAAGGAGGACCGAGCACGCCCCCATTCTCATCAACGGGGCTGTAGTGGAACAGGTTGAGAGCTTCAAGTTCCTCGATGTCCGCATCACCAACAAACTAACATGATCCAAGCACACCAAGACAGTCGTGAAGAGGGCACGACAAAACCTATTTCTCCTCAGGGGACTGAAAAGATTTGGCATGGGTCCTCAGATCCTCAAAAGGTTCTATAGCTGCACCATCGAGAGCATCCTGACTGGTTGCATCAGTGCCTGGTATGGCAACTGCTCGGCCTCCGTCCGCAAGGCGCTACAGAGGGCAGTGCGTACGTCCCAGTACATCACTGGGGCCAAGCTTCCTGCCATCCAGGAACTCTATACCATGCAGTCTCAGAGGAAGGCCCTAAAAATTGTCAAAGACTCTAGCCACCCTAGTTATAGACTGTTCTCTCTGCTACTGCATGGCAAGCGGTACCAGAGCGCCAAGTCTAGGACCAAGAGGCTCCTTAACAGCTTCTACTCCCAAGCCATAAGACTCCTGAGCATCTTATCAAATGGCTACCCAGACTACTTCCGTTGCCCCCCCCCCCACCCCCTCTTTTACGCTGCTACTCTCTGTTATTATCTATGCATAGTCACTTTAATAACTCTACCTACATGTACATACTACCTCAATTACCTCGATTAACCGGTGCCACCACACATTGACTCTGTACCGGTACCCCCTGTATATAGTCTCGCTATTATTATTTTACTGCTGCTGCTTTAATTACTTGTTCCTTTTTATTTCTTATTTGTATTTTTAAAACTGCATTGTTGGTTAGGGGYTTGTAAGTAAGCATTTCACTAAGGTCTACACCTATTGTATTTTGCGCATGTGACTAATACAATGTGATTTAATTTGAATTGATTTGGTTAAATAGCTCTGTTCACAAGTTATTAATTTGACTCTGGAAAAAGAGATTGCATTTACTTACAATGTGGCAGTAAAGAGAAATACTTTGGAGTTCACTGGTGACAAAATTAAGTCAGTGTTTCCCAAAGGGTGGGGCAGGACCCACTGGTGGGTCGCAGCCCATTTACTTTTGGGTGTTGCAAGAAAAAAAGTTTGTTTACTTGGTGCGTAAAAGGAAAAATCTGAAAGCCATGCGACAGAGAAAAAGTTATAATCACTGTTTTATAAGGGATTATTTGTAGTTTATGTATCAAGTTTGCGAAACAACTTTGGCTATACATTATATACCATAAATATTCCTTGATATATATCCGACAGATCCTATCTTCATTTTGTAGGAGGTAGCCGTCAATCCTTTAACCTTGGAACACTCCTGACTATCTCCTTTATCTATCCCCCCAGGTAAAACACACATTTCCGCATGCGTCTACTCTGAGCTATGTGACACACGCTTCAATTCTGTGTGAGATCAGCCTTAGACAAAGGATGGATTGATTACTCTTTGACCGCAGACAGGTAGACAGCAACGCTCTTGCAGACAAGTTCAAACAACCCAACTGGTACCATATCACTGACGGACAATGTGATGCCTCTTTTCGTTTCCCTCTCGTTCCTTGACAAATTAAAATAAGGCAGACAGCCTCACCGACTGACCCTAGGGCACTGAGAAAGGGAGGGAGAGATATATATATATATATATATATATATATAAAGGAGAAGTGAAACATGTGGAATGAAAGGAAAACATTGATAATAGTAGAGTATGTTAACAGGCAGGATGAGCTGGGCACACTGACTGTCATCTTCCTGAGATTGAGAAGTAATTTGTCTTTGTATTTATGAAGCATCCCCATTAGTTTGTTCATGTTTGGACTCTTCCTAGGGTCCAAAACAAGATTAAGGCAATTACATCACAAAAAAATATAAATAAAACAGTACATCATACACCACTATTCTAACAATACAAATTGTATAATACAACAATAATACATTACAATGTACATGTGTGTATCGTGCCTGTGTGTGTCTCTTCACAGTCCACGTTGTTCCATAAGATTTGATCTATTTTTTTATCTAAATCTATACGGATTTAAATCTATCTGATTTTACTGCTTGCATGAGTTACTTGATGTGGAACAGAGTTCCATGTAGTCATAGATCTATGTAGTACTGTGTTTCCCAGAGTCTGTTCTGGACTTGGGGACTGTGAAGAGACCCCTGGTGGCATGTTGTTTGGGGTATGCATGGGTGTCTGAGCTGTGTACCAGTCGTTTGAACAGAAATCTCTGTGCTTTCAACATGTCAATACCTCTCACAAAGACAAGTAGTGATGCAGTCAGTCACTCCTCCACTTTGAGCCAGGAGAGATTGACATGCATGTTATTGATGTTAGCTTTCCGTGTACATTTAAGGACCAGCTATGCTGCTCTGTACTGGGCCAACTGTAATTTGCCTTTGTCCCTCTTTGTGGCACTTGACCATATGACTGGGCAGTAGACCAGGTGCGATAAAACTAGGGCCTGTAGGAYTTGTTTTGTTGATAGAGATGTCAAGAAAGCAGAGYAGCGCTTTATTACAGACAGACCTCTTCACATCTTAGTTACCGTTGAATCAATATGTTTTGACCATGGCAGTTTACAATCCAGGGTTACAGTTTAGTCTCCTCAACTTGCTCATTTTCTACATTATTCATTACAATAATTGGTGGAGGTTTAGTGAAGGATTTGTCCCAAATACAATGCTTTTAGTTTTTGAAATATTTAGGACTAGCTTATTACTTGCCACCCATTCTAAAACTGACTACAGCTCTTTGTTAAGTGTTGCAATGATTTCACTTGCTGTGGTAGCTGACATGAATAATGTTGAGTCATCATACATAGACCCACAGTCTTTACTAGTGCCAGTGGCAGGTCATTAGTAAAAACATTTAAAAAGTAAGGGGCTTAGACAGCTGCCCTGRGGTATGCCCAACTCTACCTGGATTATGTTGGAGAGGSTTCTATTAAAGAACACCCTCTGTGTTCTGTTACATAGGTAACTCTCGATCCATGATATAGCAGAAGGAGTAAAGCCGTAACACCCTTTTTTTCAGCAGCAGACTATGATCGATGATGTCAAAAGCTGCACTGAAGTCTAACAAAACAGTGCCCACAATCTTCTTATCAATTTCTTTCAACCAATCATTAGTCATTTGTGTAAGTGCCATACATGTTGAGTGCCCTTCCCCATAAGTGTGCTGAAAGTCAGTTGTTAATTTGTTTACTGTGAAATAGCTTTGTATCTGGTCAAACACAATTTTTTTCCAAAAGTTTACTAAGGTTTGGTAGTAGGCTGATTGGTCGTCTGTTTGAACCAGTAAAGGGTGCTTTACTATTCTTGGGTAGCGGAATGACTTTTGCTTCCCTCCAGGCCTGAGTGCTCACACTTTCCTGTAGGCTTAGATTGAAGAGATGGCAAATAGGGGTGGCAATATAGTCCGCTATCATCCTCACTCATTTTCCATCCAAATTGTCAGTCCTAGGTGGTTTGTCATTGTTGATAGACAACAACAAAAAATATCATTTTCCACAGTCACTTTACGGAATAAAAAATTACAATGCTTGTCTTTCATAATTTGGTTAGTTATGCATGGATCTGTATGTTCAGAGTTTGTTGTTGGGATGTCATGCCTAAGTTTGCTAATCTTGCCAATGCAAAAATTCATTAAAGTAGTTGACAATATCATTGGTTTTGTGATGAATGAGCCATCTGATTCAATGAATGATGGAGCAGAGTTCGCATTTCTTTGCACAAAATGTCATTTAAGATGCTCCAAAGCTTTTTACTATCATCCTTTTATATAATTTTTCTTTGTTTCATAATACAATTTCTTGTTCTTTTTGTTTAGTTTAGTCACCTGATTTGTCAATATACAGTACATTTGCCAATCAGCTGTGCAGCCAGACTTATTTGCCATTCCTTTTGCCTCGTCCCTCTCATTCATACCATTATTATCTTAATTAATAGGTGCATGCTTATTTGTAACTGCAATAAGCAATATCATAAATATGTCAAGTGCAACTTCTGGTTGCACCACATTACACATCTTGTGAGAGATATGAGTGCAGGTTTGCACTGCTGTCTGTCTCCACAATATGTACACGCAGTTGCACACTCAGATACACACACACACACACACACACACACACACACACACTGTTGTTGTGTTTAGCTCGCAGAAACTGGGATGTGCAGCTGTGGGTACATCCGCAGTGGAATCTGTTAGGGCAGGTTCAGAGAGATTTGGAGAACTTGGCAACCAATCAAAGGTTTCATAAAGTAAACCCTTACTTGCATCCACTCGCTCCAGAAATAAAGAAGCAGAAGAAGAATGTACACAAAGACATTCATATAGTCTATGACCCCCAGCTACGGTACCTGGATCAGGAAAACACAATGGCCAACTCTTAGCAGATCCTTGCTTAGAGGACTAGTGAGTACGGAAAGTAAGGTTTGCACGTATGTAAGCAGTGTGTGTAAACAGTGCCTTCAGAAAGTATTCATACCCCTTGATTTAGTCCACATTTTGTTGTGTTATAGCCTGAATTAAAAATGGATTACATAAACATTTTTCACCCATCTACAGAAAATACCCCATAATGACAAAGTCAAAACATTTTTAGAGATTTTAGCAAATTTATTGAAAATAAAATACAGAAATATCTCATTGATTTAAGTATTCACACCCCTGAGCCAATACGTGTTAGAATCACCTTTGGCAGTGACTACAGCTATGAGTCTTTCTGGGTAAGTCTCTAAGAGCTTTGCACACCTGGATTGTACAATATTTTGCACATTATTCTTTTTAAAAAAAAATTCTGTCAAGTTGGTTGTTGATCATTGCTAGATAGCTATTTTCAAGTCTTGCCATAAGTCAAAACTGTAACTAGGCCACTCAGGCACATTCAATGTCATCTTGGTACGCAACTCCAGTGTATATTTGGCCTTTTGTTTTGGTTATTGTCCTGCTGAAAGGTGAATTTGTCTCCCAGTGTCTGTTGGAAGGCAGACTGAAGCAGATTTTCCTCTAGGATTCTGCCTGTGCTTAGCTCTATTCCGTTTATTTTCATCCTGAAAAACTCCCTAGTCCTTGCCGATGACAGGCAGACCCATAGCATGAATCAGCCCCCACCGTGCTTGAAAATATGACACTCAGTGATGTGTTGTGTTTGATTTGCCCCAAGCATAACACTCAGGACATAACGTTCAATAGTTTGCCACATTTTAAAGTTTTACTTTTGTGCCTTATTGCAAACAGGATGCATGTTTTGGAATATTTTTTATTCTGAACAGGCATCCTTCTTTTCACTCTGTCATTTAGGTTAGTATTGTGGAGTAACTACAATGTGTTGATCCATCCTCAGTTTTCTCCTATCAGTCATTCAACTCTGTTACTGTTTTAAAGTCACCATTGTCCAAACCGTGAATTCCCTGAGYGGTTTCCTTCCCCTCTGGCAACTGATTTAGGAAGGACGCCTGTATCTTTGTATGGACTGGATGTATTGATACACCATCCAAAGTGTAATTAATTACTTCAGCATGCTCAAAGGGATATTCAATGTCTGCTTTCTTTATTTTTACCAATATACCAATAGGTGCCCTTCTTTGTGAGGCGTTGGTTCGTTGGAAAAACCTCCCTAGTCTTTGTGGTTGAATCTGTGTTGGAAATTCACTGCTCGACTGAGGGACCTTACATACACTGCTCAAAAAAATAAAGGGAACATGGAGGAGGCCGTAGGAGGGCAACAACCCAGCAGCAGGACCGCTACCTCCGCCTTTGTGCAAGGAGGAGCACTGCCAGAGCCCTGCAAAATGACCTCCAGCAGGCCACAAATGTGTATGTGTCTGCTCAAACGGTCAGAAACAGACTCCATGAGGGTGGTATGAGGGCCCGACGTCCACAGGTGGGGGTTGTGCTTACAGCCCAACACCTGGCAGGACGTTTGGCATTTGCCAGAGAACACCAAGATTGGCAAATTCGCCCACTGGCGCCCTGTGCTCTTCACAGATGAAAGCAGGTTCACACTGAGCACATGTGACAGACGTGACAGAGTCTGGAGACGCCGTGGAGAACGTTCTGCTGCCTGCAACATCCTCCAGCATGACCGGTTTGGCGGTGGGTCAGTCATGGTGTGGGGTGGCATTTCTTTGTGGGGCCGCACAGCCCTCCATGTGCTCGCCAGAGGTAGCCTGACTGCCATTAGGTACCGAGATGAGATCCTCAGACCCCTTGTGAGACCATATGCTGACACATGCACATTTGTGGCCTGCTGGAGGTCATTTTGCATGGCTCTGGCAGTGCTCCTCCTTGCACAAAGGCGGAGGTAGCGGTCCTGCTGCTGGGTTGTTGCCCTCCTACGGCCTCCTCCACGTCTCCTGATGTACTGGCCTGCTCCTGGTAGCGCCTCCATGCTCTGGACACTACGCTGACAGACACAGCAAACCTTCTTGCCACAGCTCGCATTGATGTGCCATCCTGGATGAGCTGCACTACCTGAGCCACTTGTGTGGGTTGTAGACTCCGTCTCATGCTACCACTAGAGTGAAAGCACCGCCAGCATTCAAAAGTGACCAAAACATCAGCCAGGAAGCATAGGAACTGAGAAGTGGTCTGTGGTCACCACCTGCAGAACCACTCCTTTATTGGGGGTGTCTTGCTAATTGCCTATAATTTCCACCTTTTGTCTATTCCATTTGCACAACAGCATGTGAAATTTATTGTCAGTCAGTGTTGCTTCCTAAGTGGACAGTTTGATTTCACAGAAGTGTGATTGACTTGGAGTTACATTGTGTTGTTTAAGTGTTCCCTTTATTTTTTTGAGCAGTGTATAATTTGTGTGGGGTACAGCGATGCAGGAAGTCATAAACAAATCATGTTAAACACTTTTATTGCTTATTTTGTGACTTGTTAAGCTCATTTTTACTCCTGAATTATTGAGGCTTGCCATAACAAAGGGGTTGAATACTTATTGACTCAAGACATTTCAGCTTTTCAATTTTTATTAATTTGGAGAAAAAAATTGGGGGAAAATCCACTTTCACATTATGGGGTATTGTGTGTAGGCCAGTGACACAAAATCTAAATTTAATCCATTTTAAATTCAGGCTGTAACACAACAACATTTTGAAAAAGTTGAGGGGTGTAAATACTTTCTGAAGGCACTGTATGTGTATACATGAGTGTTACTAAGGATGCAAGGCAGCTGTGACATAAAGGGAGTGTGTGGCGTATTAAGAGTAAGGTCATGATATCACGAAGGGAGGAAGGAATGAAGAATGCAGTTGTATTCGGCCAAGGCCAAGACGTGCTGGAAAATACACTGAGAGAAAATCTCACACAGTATGGGAGGAAGAGGGTCAGAGAAAAACAAAGAATTAAAAGGGCTTAGGGAGATGATCACAGTGGTGCTTGAGAAGAAGAGAGAGAACGAAGGATAAAGGGGGGCCTAGGTGGAGAAGAAGAGGGAGAGATAGTGTGGCCTTGTAGCTGGAGAGGTGGAATCCTTATAATGTGAACAAAGAAAAAAACACTTCTGCACAGAGCTGGAGGTTTGTGAGCACTTGTGTTGTGGTACATTTTAATTTTGCAGTCTTTCCACCAGATTTTATGACAGAACGTGGGAGTAAGAGCTTGGCTTGTGGAACTCTGACATCGATGACTCATGACACTGACCTTGGTCCATGGCWACTGAATAACTTGCTGTATATTTTTACCAAATGACAAGCTATTGAATGGAAGTTCAAGTCACAGTACAAGAATAAATTACATTTGGCTGGTACATTTTCTATTAAATGTTATTAACAAAGTTATTAACAGTGTTGTATGAAAATCATTCATTTTTTTGTTTATCCATTAAATTGTAGAATATAATTAGTACTGTAACCACATCTGAACAAATTGTTAAGAGAAATGGATTACAAAGCCAGTTATCATGGCTCTTAGACTGGCTAKTTAGATATATCCATTTCAGTGTAAATTGTGAAAGACTTACCCCCATATGTTTCTCTGTAAATGAGCCATTTATCAGCATGACCACATTGGACCCCAACTCTAAATATAGACAGTCCTTGTCACAATAAGGCCAGTCCTCTGGAGAAGACAGCATATATTTAGAGAGAACTTCCATGAGTCGATCTTGGCAATATGGGAAACTGTAATATTTCACWATGGAATCTTGAAATGTTGCATGTTAAAAAACATTTATATWTTTTTTTCCACGAGTCAGACATGTATTTTTCAGACGTGTGAAGTTTCACATGGAACTTTCACATGTACATTTTTCACATGTGAATTCGTTTTTTTTCGTAAGAGTAAGACACGTGGTAAGGTGGCATCTTATGACAGTGCCATGTTGAAAGTCACTGAGCTCTTCAGTAAGGCCATTCTACTGCMAATGTTTGTCAATGGTAATTGCATGGCTGTGTGCTCGATTTTATACACCTGTCAGCCACGGGTGTGGATGAAATAACCGAATCCACTATGTACAAAAGTATTCGGCAATTTCAGCCACACCTCAACCCCATTGAACACCTTTGAACACCTTTGGGATGAATTGGAACACCGACTGCGAGCCAGGCCTAATCGCCCAACATCAGTGCCCAACCCCAATAATGCTCTCAAATTGCAGCTGCAATGTTCAAACATCTAGTGGAAAGCCTTCCCAGAAGAGTGGAGGCTGTTATAGCAGCAAAGGGGGAACCAACTCAAAATGATCACAAGAACGGTGAGCAAAAATCCCAGAACCACACGGGGGGGACCTAGTGAATGACCTGCAGAGAGCTGGGACCAAAGTAACAAAGCCTACCATCAGTAACACACTACGCCGCCAGGGACTCAAATCCTGCAGTGCCAGACGTGTCCCCCTGCTTAAGCCAGTACATGTCCAGGCCCGTCTGAAGTTTGCTAGAGAGCATTTGGATGATCCAGAAGGAGATTGGGAGAATGTCATATGGTCAGATGAAACCAAAATAGAACTTTTTGGTAAAAACTCAACTAAGTAGTAGAGATGATCACAGTGGTGCTTGAGAAGAAGAGAGAGAACGAAGGATAAAGGGGGCCTAGGTGGAGAAGAAGAGGGAGAAGATAGTGTGGCCTTGTAGCTGGAGAGGTGGAATCCTTATAATGTGAACAAAGAAAAAAAACACTTCTGCACAGAGCTGGAGGTTTGTGAGCACTTGTGTTGTGGTACATTTTAATTTTGCAGTCTTTCCACCAGATTTTATGACAGAACGTGGGAGTAAGAGCTTGGCTTGTGGAACTCTGACATCGATGACTCAGACACTGACCTTGGTCCATGGCTACTGAATAACTTGCTGTATATTTTACCAAATGACAAGCTATTGAATGGAAGTTCAAGTCACAGTACAAGAATAAATTACATTTGGCTGGTACATTTTCTATTAAATGTTATTAACAAAGTTATTAACAGTGTTGTATGAAAATCATTCATTTTTGTTTATCCATTAAATTGTAGAATATAATTAGTACTGTAACCACATCTGAACAAATTGTAAGAGAAATGGATTACAAAGCCAGTTATCATGGCTCTTAGACTGGCTATTAGATATATCCATTCAGTGTAAATTGTGAAAGACTTACCCCCATATGTTTCTCTGTAAATGAGCCATTTATCAGCATGACCACATTGGACCCCAACTCTAAATATAGACAGTCCTTGTCACAATAAGGCCAGTCCTCTGGAGAAGACAGCATATATTTAGAGAGAACTTCCATGAGTCGATCTTGGCAATATGGGAAACTGTAATATTTCACATGGAATCTTGAAATGTTGCATGTTAAAAAACATTTATATATTTTTTTTCCACGAGTCAGACATGTATTTTTCAGACGTGTGAAGTTTCACATGGAACTTTCACATGTACATTTTTCACATGTGAATTCGTTTTTTTTCGTAAGAGTAAGACACGTGGTAAGGTGGCATCTTATGACAGTGCCATGTTGAAAGTCACTGAGCTCTTCAGTAAGGCCATTCTACTGCCAATGTTTGTCAATGGTAATTGCATGGCTTGTGCTCGATTTTATACACCTGTCAGCCACGGGTGTGGATGAAATAACCGAATCCACTATGTACAAAAGGATTCGGCAATTTCAGCCACACCTCAACCCCATTGAACACCTTTGAACACCTTTGGGATGAATTGGAACACCGACTGCGAGCCAGGCCTAATCCCAACATCAGTGCCCAACCCCAATAATGCTCTCCAATTGCAGCTGCAATGTTCAAACATCTAGTGGAAAGCCTTCCCAGAAGAGTGGAGGCTGTTATAGCAGCAAAGGGGGAACCAACTCAAAATGATCACAAGAACGGTGAGCAAAAATCCCAGAACCACACGGGGGGACCTAGTGAATGACCTGCAGAGAGCTGGGACCAAAGTAACAAAGCCTACCATCAGTAACACACTACGCCGCCGGGACTCAAATCCTGCAGTGCCAGACGTGTCCCCCTGCTTAAGCCAGTACATGTCCAGGCCCGTCTGAAGTTTGCTAGAGAGCATTTGGATGATCCAGAAGGAGATTGGGAGAATGTCATATGGTCAGATGAAACCAAAATAGAACTTTTTGGTAAAAACTCAACTCGTCGTGTTGGAGGACAAAGAATGCTGAGTTGCATCCAAAGAACACCATAGCTACTTGTGAAGCATGGGGGTGGAAACATCATGCTTTGGGGCTGTTTTTCTGCAAAGGGACCAGGATGACTGATCCGTGTAAAGGAATGAATGAATGGGGCCATGTATTGTGAGATTTTGAGTGAAAACCTCCTTCCATCAGCAAGGGCATTGAAGATGAAACGTGGCTGGGTCTTTCAACATGACAATGATCCCAAACACACCGCCCGGGCAACGAAGAAGTGGCTTCGTAAGAAGCATTTCAAGGTCCTGGAGTGGCCTAGCCAGTCTCCAGATCTCAACCCCATAGAAAATCTTTGGAGGGAGTTGGAAAGTCCGTGTTGCCCAGCAACAGCCCCAAAACATCACTGCTCTAGAGGGAGATCTGCATGGAGGAATGGCCAAAATACCAGCAACAGTGTGTGAACCTTGTGAAGACTTACAGAAAACGTTTGACCTCTTCATTGCA
>NC_036847.1:17712105-17752183 GCF_002910315.2 Salvelinus sp. IW2-2015
CTTCGTGTTTGGAGGACAAAGAATGCTGAGTTGCATCCAAAGAACACCATAGCTACTGTGAAGCATGGGGGTGGAAACATCATGCTTTGGGGCTGTTTTTCTGCAAAGGGCCAGGATGACTGATCCGTGTAAAGCACATATGTCAGAGTCAAGGCCCGCGGGCCACATCCGGCCGCCGAGAAGGTTTTTTACGGCCCCTGGGATGATCTTGATTTATTATTAAGAACCGGCCCGCAGACCGCAGCAAGCCGGCAGCCCGCAGATCTTTTACACGCACCAATACTACATTTCCCACAATGCAACGGTGACGCACCGAGCAGTAGGCTGCTTCATTTCAATATTTATTGGCACAGCAGTCGTCACATCACAGTAAAATAACTTTCAGATACCCATCAAAATGGCAAAACGGAGGTGGACACTGAGAAACCGGGGTTTCAAACAAGGTGGGAGTCGGAGTATATGTTCACGGAGGTAGCTGGAAAACCTGTGTGTCTTCTGTGTGGAGAAAGTGTGGCGGTACTGAAAGAGTATAATCTGAGACGACATTATGAAACGAAACACGCGGACAAAAACAAGAATATGGACATGGAACAAAGGCTACAAAAGGCAGAGGAATTAAAACGAGGCCTCAAATCTCGACAGGCTCTGTTCAAAAAAGCCAAATCACAAGGCCAGGCTGCTGTCAAGGCCAGTTTTATTTTGGCAGAAGAGATCGCTAAATCAGCCCGGCCATTTACGGAGGGGGATTTCATCAAAAAACTGCATGATTAAAGTTTGTGACGAAGTTTGCCCAGAAAAAAGGCAACTCTTTTTAAATGTGAGTCTGAGCAGAAACACCATTGCCGAGAGAGTAGACCAGTTGTCCATCAATCTAAAAAAGCAGCTTGTGAAAAAGGGAAAAGATTTCATTGCATATTCCTTGGCTGTGGATGAGAGCACCGACATTTCTGACATTGCCCAGTTGTCAATTTTCATCCGCGGAGTGGACTCCAGCCTAAGCGTGACAGAGGAGTTTTTGGCTTTACGTCCTATGCATGGCACAACTACGGGGCATGATTTGTATGAAGAGGTGTCAAGATGTGTAAATGAGATGGAGCTGCCTTGGGAAAAACTCGTGGGTTTGACAACCGACGGAGCACCTGCGATGTGTGGACACAGGAGCGGACTGGTGGCGAAGATACGGGAAAAGATGCAAGAGGAAAACGCGACAGGTGAGCTGACAGCTTATCATTGTATCATACACCAGGAAGCGTTGTGCGGTAAAGCCTTGAAAATGGAGCATGTAATGAGCATCATCACGCGCACAGTTAACTTTATCAGAGCAAAGGTTTGAATCACGCCAGTTCAAGGCATTTCTGACGGAGTTAGAAACGGAGCATGGTGATTTGCCTTATCACACAGAGGTGCGATGGCTAAGCCAGGGAAAGGTGCTTCAAAGATGTTTCGAGCTTCGTGAGGAGATTTGTCTGTTCTTGGACAGCAAAGGGAAAGACACAACACAACTCCGAGACGAAATGTTTCTGTGTGAAATGGCTTTTCTGTGTGACATTACGAGTCATCTGAATGCAATGAACTTGCAGCTGCAGGGTCGGGATCATGTCATCTCTGATATGTACAGTACAGTGAAGGCATTTAAAACCAAACTGACTCTGTGGGAGACACAGATGCGGAAAGAAATTTGAGCCACTTTCCCAGCTGCCAGACCATGAAGAGAAGCTCTCTACCAGTGCGTTCCGAGCGCACAGTTGGCTGATTAAATAGGTATGCTTGCCGCTGACTTTCGACGCCGATTTGCTGACTTTGAAGCACAAAAAAGCAGGTTGGAACTGCTCGGTAACCCATTTGCTGTTGACGTGGAAAGCTCACCACCAAACCTCCAAATGGAGTTGATTGACCTCCAATGCAATGATGCACTGAGGGCAAAATATGCGGCAGTGGTGCTGCGGAGTTCGCCCGTTTCCTCCCCGACACAATGCCCCAGCTGCGCATCCAGGCTGCTAAACGTTGTCTATGTTTGGCAGCACATACCTGTGTGAACAACTGTTTTCTTTGATGAACCTGAACAAAACATCACACAGAAGTCGACTTACTGCTGAACACCTCCACTCAATTCTGAGGATTTCCTCAGCTCAGAGCCTTACCCGAACATTGATGAACTTGTGGAAAAGATGGGACACCACCAAGTATCACCCTCAACCTCAAACAAGTGAACATTACTGTGCAATCACATATTTAGAGTTTTTTACTCAGTTCAAGTTTAAAAGTTAAAGTTTAATATTTGTTTTCACTGCATGTTACTTCTCCTTAAACAAAGTGTTGTTTTTTGATTAATAGATTTTTGCACTTTATTTTATTGTATTATCTTCTCTATTGCCAACAAAGGGTATATAACAAAGTATTGAGAAACTTTTGTTATTGACCAAATACTTATTTTCCACCATAATTTGCAAATAAATACATAAAAAATCCTACAATGGGATTTTCTGGATTTTTTTCTTCTCATTTTGTCTGTCATAGTTGAAGTGTACCTATGATGAAAATTACAGGCCTCATCTTTTTAAGTGGGAGAACTTGCACAATTGGTGGCTGACTAAATACTTTTTTGCCCCACTGTATATATCAAAAGCAACACCATGAAGGACTACAATAATAATGGAGTAGATGGCTCAGAAATAAGAAATCACTCATTTTAATGCACTTCAATTATTCTACTCCGGTAGGCTAAGTAACCTTTTTACAGAATGGCATTACAGAATTTGAGGAAACATTGCTACTGCAACATGTTAACACCACCTTTTCAAATGATGAGAATAACACTATTTCACCCCCACATGAACTTCTTGTCAATAGGGGGGCGCTGTTTTCACTTTGGAAAAAATCGTGCCCAAATTAAACTGCCTCGTACTCTATTCTAGATCGTACAATATGCATATTATTATTACTATTGGATAGAAAACACTCAAGTTTCTAAAACGGTTTGAATTATATCTGTGAGTAAAACAGTAACAAAATGAGTAAAAAACTCATTTTGCAGCAAACTTCCATACAGGAAGTGAAAAATCTGAAAACGATGCTCTGTTCCAGGGCCTGCCTATTCAATTGCCTAATATTTATCGATATGCATGCACTTCATACGCCTTCCACTAGATGTCAACAGGCAGTGGAAGGTGGAATGGGGTGTCTAGCTTGATCTGAGGTCGAACAAGAGCCTTTGGAGTGGAAGGTCAGGAATTTCCTTTGTCTACCAAGGCGCGAGGCGGAGCTCGACATTGGCTTCTGAAAAGCGTTCGGTATACACGGCTAATATCTCCGGCTCTGTTTTTATTTGATACATATTAGAAAAACATCATAAAGTAGGTTTTTTCAACCGAGTTTCATCAGTTTATTCAACGTTTATTGGGACTTTTTGAGTTTTCCGTTCTTTGCGTCGAGAGAAACTGGGAACGTCATCAACATTGGCTAGCATTGTGGCACGAATTCGACAGGAGAAAAGGACATTCTAAAACCAAACAACGATTTATCCTCGACCTAGGACTCCTTGTACAAGATTCTGATGGAAGCTCAACAAAAGTAAGAACAATTTATGATGTTATTTCGTATTTCTGTGGAAAATGTTATTCCTATTCTCTGCCGTTTTGGCGGGCGCTGTCTTGCAATAACGCAAGCTGTATGTTATGGGAAAGTTATTTTTAAAAATCTAACACGGCGGTTGCATTAAGAACCAGTGTATCTTTCATTTGCCATACAACAAGTATTTTTATGTAAAGTTTATGATGAGTTCTTTGGTCAGATTAGGTGAGTGTCCAAACTAGCTCCGGACATTCTGGTGAATCGATGCTACATATTCACAATGTATAATGTTAGGATTTATGTTTATGCACTATAGCCTGTTAGCATATTGTTTGAAGATGAATATTGTTTTGTTACACACACACACAAACAATACAGATGGGTGTGTGTGTAGGTGTGTAAGGACTGACCAACACAGGCCATAAAAGCTGTGGTCAGTCTGGAGAGGGGAGGGGTTCATCACTCTAGGCCAACCAGGGAGGTTGGGAGACTGTTCAGTACCATATTAGGAATCGTTTGAGTGAAGAATCAAGGGGAGACACAAGACGGAGCTAATCTACCCAGCAACCAGATGTGGACAAAGGAAAGCGCCAAGGGGCTTGGACAAGTCCGAGGGCCAGCAAAGGCGGGGCAAAGTCTAAACCGCGCCCAGCCTCTACTGTGATAGGCCAACAGACGCGTTGGAACTACGTCATCACGATATAAGAACAGCTGTTTACGTACTTCCTGCCAGTTCCCTGTGTACCCTGCGCGGTGATACAGCGAACCCGTATATACGAAAATTGCATTTGCCATTCATTGTTTGCGGTAATTATACATAATTAAAGAAAGTTAGCAGACCTTGCTTTTTATTTATCCTGACACCGGATGTGTTACACGCAGCGTTCACAATAACCACGGTTTGCAGCTCTAAATATGCACATTTTCGAACAAAACATAAGTGTATTGTATAACCTGATGTTATAAGACTGTCATCTGATGAAGTTGGTCAAGGTTAGTGATTAATTTTATATCTTTTGCTGTTTTTTTGCGAATGCTATCTATGCGGTGAATAAATGCGTTTGTGTGTGGCTATTGTGGTAAGCTAATATAATGCTATATTGTGTTTTCGCTGTAAAACACTTAAAAAATCRGAAATATTGGCTGGATTCACAAGATGTTTATCTTTCATTTGCTGTACACCATGTATTTTTCATAAATGTTTTATGATGAGTATTTAGGTATTTCACGTTGCTCTCTGTAATTATTCTGGCTGCTTTGGTGATATTTTTTATGGTAGCTGCAATGTAAAACTATGATTTATACCTCAAATATGCACATTTTCGAACAAAACATAAATGTATTGTATAACATGTTATAAGACTGTCATCTGAAGTTGTTTCTTGGTTAGTGACTAATTATATCTCTATTTGGTCGGTTTTGTGATAGCTACCTATGCGGTAGAAACATGGTGAAAATATGCGGTTGAGTCTTTGGCTATTGTGGTTAGCTAATAGAAATACATAYTGTGTTTTCGCTGTAAAACATTTTAAAAATCGGAAATGWTGGCTGGATTCACAAGATGTTTATCTTTCATTTGCTGTATTGGACTTGTGATTTCATGATATTTATATGCTATTATTTACTTGTGGCGCTATGCTAGGCTATGCTAGTCAGCTTTTACTGATGAGGATGCTCCCGGATCCGGGATGGGTGTTCCATAAAGGTTAACTTGCAATTTTCACATGTGGAGTTTTCTTACATGTGAAACTGCAAATGTGATTGTCACGTGATTGTTTTTCACATGTGAACTTGCAATTCTACATGAGAAAGTGAGATTTACACATGTGGAGGTTTCTTACATGTACAACAGCAAATGGATTTTCACATGTTAATGTTTTTCAAACGTGAACTTGCAATTCACATATGAGGTGAAGACGCTATTCTCCTCACATGTTGAAATGTGGTGTTTATATGTCAACTCTAAATTTAATAAATATGTATCTTTTTGATATGTAATTTTTTTGTAATGGATATCCTGTGTTTGGCTAGTCATTTTGTCCTGAGCGGTTTATTAAGAAGTGACCATAAAACAGTAACAGTGTGCATAGAATCTGCCCTTGGCTTGGAAGTCCTCTGTTACTCTTTGGACCAGTATCTCACCATCACCCTGAGAACAGACAGTTTTTATTTTACAGTTTCCTATCAGGACTTCACAAACAGACCTGGTAAAAAAGCTTGCATGATGAGCAATGTGCAGGATCCAGACACAATGAGCAGGAAGATCTAGTGATGCAGGAACAGAAGAGTCAGAGCATGTCAGGAAGACGCTGTGCATTTTTGGCAAATAAGAACTTCAACACGGCCCAGTGATGGGAAACCCCTCTGACTTCCCCTTCCTGACTTATTTATACTTTTAATTATGGCTGGTGTCCAAGTCAAATCTATCAGAACATGGCATGCTACATAAACCTAACATTTCTCAATTTTACCAAAGAAGGGGGAATAACTGGCAAGTAGTGAAGGAGAGAACTGTCTTTACTAATGAAATGGGATTTCCATTGTGATGCCAGAAGCACTGGGGCCAAAGTTTTAGTGGTAAATAACAGCGGGAGCGCTACTATGTGCCAAAGTGACAAGAGGCTGTATAAAACCCAATTACAAATGGTGCTCAGTTGTATAAACTTCAAGTGTTCAGAATTCAACAAAATAGATCTCTCCTCTCATGTAATGCTGTTTCTCTGTGTTTCCATGCTGTCACACTGTGAGGGTTGTCATATGGGACTCGTCATCCATCTGTCTGCGTCTTCCACCTCCCTTACTCTTTCACTTCCCTTCCTCCCTTATTCCCATTGCCTTGTCCACTGCCAAAAATGGTCAACTAACCACTCTTTGCAGCTTTGCCCAATCACTTTCAATGAAACTGTACTACAAAGACACATGAATCTCAGAGGAGCTTACTACTCTTTATAGGGAATGTGCAAATAAGTGAACAAAGACAACCACTTATGGTTTCATAACCTATGCTTATTGAGAGGATAGAAATGTGTTGACATGAACGTGTGTGAGATTTAAAACATTTCCTTTCCTCTGGTCCCCCGGTAACAACATGTTATGTGAATTGCATACAGCCGGGCCACTTACCTGATCCATCAGTTAAAACCTGCATGCCATGGACATACACACACATACGGTACACACATACCACTGCAAAGTTATTCCAGGTGGGTATTTCTAACTGATGTACTGCTTATTGGACAGTTGAAAGAGCAGGACTCCCATCTGCAGACATAAACAGTATACTATACAGTGGGGTCAGTGACCAGACTGAGGGGGGCAGAAGGGGTTGCATGTAAGGGCAAGTTCAGTGTGTGGGAAACACGATTCAAAACAGCCACTCAATACTGTAGGTCAAACACAACATACTATTCTGTTAGATAAGTAGTTGACCATTTCCTTTCATAGAACAGCGCCTATCTTTCACAGGTTTGTATAGACTCAGTGTTTAGTTACTAGGTGTGTGATGGGGTGTTCTGTTACAATGGAACAGTAGAAATAAGCTTAGGTCATGTGATGTGTCACCAAGGTCTCCAGATATCAGACCTTTGTCCCTTCTCTTAATTCCCACTTTCGTCTTCTACTCTATCCCCACTCCTCATCACCTCTCTCTCTCTCTCTCGGTCTTTCTCTCTCATAAGCATGCTGCTTTTCACTCTCAAACAGACACCATCTCAATATCACATTCTCCAAATCTCCTGAGGCACTATAGGCTGATGCAATTCAATCAAAAATAATATTTACCATGGAATCTATTTTGCCAACTTGAGCAGTTCATGCTGAAGTCCAAGAGCTTGACCCCATAATTGTGTCCCTCTGTCAGTAAACAGATTGCCAGTCACCTGACAGTTTGTCAGCATACTGTAATTCTATATTCATAAAAAATGCTTTACATGTTCTTATAGTCTCACATTTAACTAAACATGCACATAGCCCACTGGGCAAAAACTGGTTGATTCAACGTTGTTTCCACGTCACTTCAACAACAACAAAATGCAATGTGATGTGATGACGTTAAATCAACAAAGAAAATTGATTGGATTTGCAAAAAGTCATCAACGTAAGAGAATTTCATATTTTTTTCTTCCCAACTTTTAACCAAAATCCAATGACATGTAGAAATGTTGATTTCATGTTGAATTCATGTTAGTTGATAACTCAGCGAAATGTACATAAAAAGTAGACGTTGAACTGATGTCTGTTCCCAGTGGAAGGCCAACAAATGAAATAGACACATGTAGGCCTATCCAGGGGTGGACTGGGACCAGAAAACATCCCTGGCATTTCTAATACACTGGACCATTTATTTTCCCTTTGAGGCCCCCACACCAGCWAATTTTTCTCCTTGAGGCCCCCCGCACCGGCCCATTTTATTCCTTGAGGCCCCCATTATTCACCAGATCATTATTATTTTGCACAAAAAAAACTAGTTAGACAGGCCCACGGGTCTAAAAATGGACCAGCCCATCTGGCATTTGCCCGAAATACCACAAAACCATTCCACCCCTGGACCTATGATCTTGAAAAGGCACTCTCATTCCAAGGATTTTAGTGCTGAAAGTCAGTGGCCCTCAGATAAGGCTCCATAATTAACTGCATTTCTTAGTTTTAATTGTCTAAATAATAATACATCTCCATTAGTTAATTTCGAAGCTGAAAGTTAAAATTCTTCCTTATATTGTTTTACATTTTAAAGACTCTCTTCGCTTTTTGCACGATTGTCTAGTTTGCCATAAAATGTAAAGATATGASAAAATGGGCACCTTTCCAGAGCAATGACGTTTGGCCAGAGTTCTTGAGCCTATTGCTATTCGAAGTGTCTTGAAAGACCGTTAAGAAATAAGGGAGTGAACACTGGAGGGGAGGGGGGGAGTCAGAGCGAAGAACCGACTAGAATGCTCGCGCTTTTTACCTTGCGCGCACTAACTCACGGAGGCTACCCGAGCAACTAACAGACAACATTTGATCTGTGGGAAATATTACAAGAATGTAATGTTCCAGAAAAGCGGAAACAAAACGGGAAAGTCTCGGTGAAAGTGAGAATTGGGGATATGAAGTTTCAAGCCGCAATTTATAGCCTAAGTACCCTGAATGGAAGGCTCATTACCATTTCAGTTGGAGCGACGGTTCAGGAAATGAACACATTTTTGGAGGAAACTCTATTGATATCATCATAATTCTTTCTACCGAAATTGATCACAATAAACACTTGAGATGGAGAGTCGGATTTTGTTTACTTGCATACTGGTTGGAATGTTCCTGCGGAAATCATGTGGTCAAAACTCAGCAACTGAAGAAGGTGAGCATTGCAGGTGGTGGCCGATGGTCTAGTGGTGGGGTGACGGAGAGACTAGGGAGGAGAAGTCAGTATCTCCAACTGGTGTTATTATATTAAAGGCACAATACTTGTATCATCTGTCATATAATTTCTACACTGAGTATACAAAGCATTAAGAACACCTGCTCTTTCCATGACATAGACTGACCAGGTGAATCCAGGTGAAAGCTATGATCCCTCATTCATGTCACTTGTTAAATCCACTTCAGTCAGTGTAGATGAAGGGGAGGAGACAGGTTAAAGAAGGATTTTTAAGCCTTTGAGACATGTGTGCCATTCAGATGGTGAGTGGGAAAGACAAAATATTTAAGTGCCGTTTTGTTTTTCACGCTCAACAGTTTCCAGTGTGTATCAAGAATGGTCCACCACCCGAAGGACATCCAGCTAACTTGACACAACTGTAGGAAGCATTGAAGTCAACATGGGTCATCATCCCTGTAGAATGCTGTTGAAACCTTGTAGAGTCCATGCCCTGATGAATTGAGGCTGTTCTAAGGGCAAATATAAGGAAGGCATTTCTAATGTTTGGTATACTCAGTGTATGTTTATCTGTTCCTGACTTTAACACTATGTGAAATTGATGTGCTTATTATTCCATGCGATGTAAATTAAAACAAATGATTGATTATAACACCATTACTAATTACTGAATGCTTGTTACAACCATGCATGTGGTAGTTAGAGCTCATAACATATACTGTAATGGTGAAAACTAAACTTGCTGGTGAGTCAGTTCCATCTGTCAGTGGTCTGTCTTTATGACTCCGTGTAAGTGTATAGTGTACAGACTTCTCACACAGACTTCCATTTATAGAGAATAGACAGGCTTTGACTAACATAGCTTAATTACTTTCTATGCGTCTCACTCAAACATAGAAATCAGTGGCGGTCAGTGCCGTTTATGATGAGGGAGGACAGCATGTTGGAAGACTGTCATTCATATTCCATTCAACCCAGTTCAATGTAACATCGATGGGTTTAGGCTACTACATGATACTCCAATTTTCCCTATATCCATCATGAGGTTGCTACAACTTAGCCTATGAATAAAAGTTTACAACGTAGGTGCACACAGGTTGAGAGAAAAACAGACAGTGACGCATGGCCAGACAGTGACACATTCAATACTGCCTTAAGCTAGATACAGGCAAGAGTGTTTATCTAGGGCGTAATCATTAGTCCAACAGTTGCAAATGAGAGTTTCTTTTAGACAAATTCAGGTATTTTTTATCTCAGTTTCATTTGCATCCGTTTAAGAAAAGTTTTTCAACAGAATCGGCAGAATGAATACACCCCTGATCACTTTCATAGTAGCCACATTGTATTCATTCTAGCCTCTATGCACTCTCCTCCTCCCTTTGTTTGTGGACTTCAATGAACAATACATCAGCTGTATGTGACCAGGTGAAAAAAACTTTCCAAGCCAAACCATGTCATAACCGCAACACACAGCCTACATCATTGTCTCCATATTAGCTAAAGTAACGTCCTAGTCAACATAGCTAATAGAACTAATGTGTTAGTAAACCCGCTACAATCATGCAGTAATGCTACAGTGTATAGTTAGTAAGCAGTTAGACCGGCAGGCCCCGGTGACAATACATTAATAAAACGAAAAGCTTACCTTGACTTGGAAGACTTTCAGTGTTGTGTTGGATAGTCATAGCCAGCTAGCTAACATAGCATCCCACTGTTTGAGGTGTTTGAGTAACTAAACTAGCCAGCTGCATTTGCTAGCTAAGTAAGTTAAACTGAAAATGAAAAAAAATTGGTTTCTCTCTCTCGCTTCTCCTTMATTTTTGAAGAAATTAATTTGTTGAAAACTGTTAAACTATTATCTTTCTCTTTGAGTCAACTACTCACCATATTTTATGCACTACAGTGCTAGCTAGCTGTAGCTTATGCTTTCAGTACTAGATTAATTCTCTGATCCTTTGATTGCGTGGACAACATGTCAGTTCATGCTGTAAGAGCTCTGATAGGTTGGAGGATGTCCTCCGGTGTCATAATTACTGTGTAAGTTTATGGAAGGGGGTGAGAACCAAGAGCCTTCAAGGTTTTATATTGAAGTTAATGTACCAAGAGGAGAATGGAAGCTAGCTGTTCTCCGGCTACACCATGGTGCTGCCCTACAGAGTGCTGTTGAGGCTACTGTGTTTTAATCAATTATTTGGTAATGTGAATATATTTAGTATAGTTTTATCTAAAAAGGAGAACTTTTTCAATGTTTTACCATTTTTTATTTTTATGAAATTCACTGAGGAGGATGGTCCTCCCCTTCCTCCTCTGAGGAGCCTCCACTAATAGAAATGCTTTTAATACTAAAGACCCGGCAGAGAATCACAGATTATCCAGGTTTGATCCCCTGTGATGATGTATTTTGATCCTACTTATAGCCTACTGATGGTGATATAACCACATAATGTTTTAGAACCAAGAAGAGCTGTGGAAGAGGCCTTTTCTAACACATCTGAGCTGTGTGTATGTGTGCGCGCACATGCATGCATGCATACGTGTGTGTGTGTGTGTGTGTGTGTGTGTGTGTGTGTGTGTGTGTGTGTGTGTGTGTGTGTGTGTGTGTGTGTGTGTGTGTGTGTGTGTGTGTGTGTGTGCATGCATGTGTGAAGCAGGTCTAAAGAGTTATTGTCAGTTACTCCCATGCCCATGAAGGCTCTGTGGTTTCATAATTTACATTCAGTGTGTAACCACTAATATACAGTATTAGTCAAGCTTGTTCAGGGTGTACTGTAAACCTAACACCGCAATAAAGCTAATACTAATGTACAAGACAGTTCAGACCCAAACAGTTGGTTTACAGTAAACATAGAGACCAGAGAGACACAGACAGAACTACAGTTTACTGGGGCTTAACATTGTGTGCAGTGTAACTGCAGCCCCTCCCTCTTAGGGAGCTGGAGCACAAAGTCCAGATGTGCGTGCGTGTGTGTGTGCATGCTTGAGTGTACACTCGTCTTTCAACACTACACTCTTATCAGTACAGCGACCACACATCGAGTGTCAAATTGAAGCTGGAAAATTAACATGGCACATCTCTCTCTCTCGCTCTCTCTCTCTCGCTCTCTCTCTCTCTGTATATGGGTATACGTCTACTACCGCACATTCCTCTTCTTCTCACAAATGGAACTGCCAATACACACCTCCCCCTTAACATTTCTCTCTCTCTATTCCCACCTCCAACCTACCCTCCTCCTTATACCACCAATATAAGGAGTTCCTACAGTTCTCCCCCTCACCCCTTCTTACTCACTCTCTCACTTTAATGAGAAGCACTGCTCCGTGCTACTGTTATGAAATATGGAACATTTGTAAAATGTTGCCTAGTCTAAATGTTATGACAGTATTTTCATCCATCCCTCATCTGGCCACCCCTCCTCTGATCTATCTCACTTTTTCATCCCTTATTTTAGGATGGCCTGTTTGTTTTGATCTGGTCTTATCGCTGTAATTACTTGTTTTCCACTAATTTCCTTTCTTCGGACAGTTCACACCTCTCCACACATTTTTTTTCTCTTTTCATTTTGTTTCAGTTTCTCCCGCTTTCAGACTTATGGCATTTTCTATAAAGGTTTTAATGACTGTGGGACAGTGTTGTTCCAAGGAGGTGGATGGTGAGGGGGAGATTCTTTGTGTGTGTGTGTGTGTGTGTGTGTGTGTGAGTGAGTGTGTGTATGAGTGTGTGCACACTCACATACTGAACAGAAGGAGAACCACTGGAAAAAGTTAAGGGAGGGAGAAGGAATCAGAGAGAGAGTGAGAAAAGAGAGAGAAAGTTGAAAATAGCAGTGGGTTTTCCCACAGATGCTCCACACAGTCTCAGTGAGTTCTGGGATTGTACTTTTCCCAGTAAATGTTTGGCTGGCTATCATTAATAATTAGTTTGCTTCTCTACGGTAAGTTTGTGGGTAAACGAATAACTATAACACATTGTTTCCCTGTTTCCCACATACACTAATTGTAGTGTATCTCACACATCTATTATAAGTACTATGCTTATAGAAAGTTCCCCATCGTGAAGACCCACAGTGGTGTAAATATTGCTTAACTCTGGGAGTATATAATTCTCAACAGTATGCTGTGACTTATTAATTTTCACATAATATTAGCATTATATTCTATAGCCTATAGATATGAATCTATATTCTATATACCCTATCTCTGTAAAAATCTAGTGGATGTTTGTCCACCACCTGTAACGCTCTCCTTTCCTTTTCTCTCCTCTCAGTGTTGAACTGCTGTGAGGGCGACATTCTCTTCCTATTGGACTCCTCGGGCAGCGTCTCATCCTATGAGTACTCCCGCATGCTGGGCTTCCTGTCCGAGCTCCTCCTCCCCTTCTCATTGGGCGAGGACCAGGTGAGGGTGGGGCTACTGCAGGTGGGCACCCAACCCCGCCTCGAGTTTGGCTTTGACGCCCACAATACCCAATCTGGCCTCCAGGAGGCACTGGGGAACACCAAGGCTCTGAGGGGCGACACCAATACAGAGGAGGCCCTCAGGATGGCCAAGGACTGGGTGCTGAAGCCTGGAGGGGCCGGGGGGGCCAGGACAGAGCTACCCAGGGTTCTAGTGTGGCTGACGGACGGGGTGAAGCCGGGTGATGTGATTGGACCAATGGAGGAGCTGAGAGAGGAGGGCGTGGCCGTTCTGGTGATCTCCACGGGCCACGGGAACTACCAGGTGCTGCGGCAGGTGGTCACCCCACCTGTGGAGTCACACCTGTACTTTGTGGACATCGACGATATGAGTATCATCACCGAGGACCTGAGGGATGCCATTATTGGTGAGTGTGTGTGGCATTCTGTGTGTGTCCAATTTGATTCCTCAATTGACAGCAATTGACATGGACCTGACAGGTTCTTTTGAGCTCTACTCTAGACGTTGCTGCTGTACAAATGCATGTCTACATTCTACTCCTTTATCACATACCCACTCCTAGAGACTGTGAGACATAGAGGGAATGCAGTGACAGTATATGTTAGACTGTAATGAGAGAGGGGGGGCTATTAATAAAGAAATGATCCTACCGTGCCCCTCTATGGTGCCAGAGATATATAGAGGGTATTTCTCTGGTCAGATAGAGTAGCAGTCATTTGGACACAATCACTTCCAGTAAACATATGTAGCTCTAAGACAGGATGCATACTGTAGTGATGGGCAGACGCATAGTGTAAATACAGGTTCTTTACGACACAGAAGGAGAAATCCATGGTCCCTCTAGCGAGTGCCTGAAGTTCCTATCCTCTGACACTGAAACCTTTCTTGGGTTTGCTATTTGTTACAGAAGTATCTTCAGAACTGGGTTGTCTATTTCGAGGGGTTTTATGGCATGCAATGTGAATGCATTGGGGAACCCACAGTCTGTGTGTCTGTCTGAGCTTCTCTCTTTCATCCTTTTCCTCCCTCTCTTTTTTGCYATCTTGTTCTGGTTATCCAAGGATGAATGCTCACCAGTGAGAGAAAGGAATCCGCACACTGTGATAATATGGTCGTAAAGGTGTTTAGGCAAGAGGAGGCTGGTGAAGGGAGGATGGCTCAAGTAATAGCTGGAATGGAATGAATGGAACGGTATACCGCCATCGTCCCAATATACCGTTCCATTCATTAAATTTCAGCCATTACAATGAGCATGTCCTTCAATTTAAAGTGGAGTTTTATATTTCACCAGTGTTTCAGTCCTTCGGTCTCGTTCTGTCTCTCCTCTAACAGAGATCCTCTGGGCTGAACGGCTCCAGGTGCGAGATGTGTCCACAGACAGCGCTGTGCTGCAGTGGCGACCGGTTTTGGCCGGTTTGACCGGCTATTATGACATCCGGTTTGGACCGGCTCCCAGTGGGGGAGTGGTTGGAGGAGGAGCAGGGGGGCCTGGTACCAGCCCCAGTACCAGCGGTGGCCAGTACCAGAGACTCACCCGGCCAGGGGACTCTAGCACGGCCAGGCTGACGGGACTAAAGCCAGACACCACCTACACAGCCACACTGACTCCTGAGTCCAACCTGCAGGTGCTCAACCCCCTCTCCGTCACCTTCACCACTAAGCCAGGTAAGAGGTGGCATGTTTACATTTGACATTTACAACATTTACATTGTTAATTGTAACAATGTTGGCTCAGTTGGTTGGGATGTGGTGTCTTTGGGGTGTCCAGCATGGGCACACTGTATACCGAATATTCTTTAGTCACTTTCGACAAAAGCACCTGGTAAATCACCAGATTATATATATTTTAATATTATATTATTACATATAACTTATCGTCTCCTCAGAGGTGTTGAGCCCAGCCGTGGTGACGGTGTCTGATTCAGAGGCCAACAGTGTGAGGGTGAGCTGGGGTCCTCTGCAGCCAGAGTCTGTCCAGAGCTTCCAGGTGGAGTACTCAGCGCTCCCGGGGGGGAAGCTTCACATGACTACTGTGGGCCGGGGGCAGAACTCCACCATGCTGACCAACCTCCAGCCAGACACCCAGTACCTGGTCACCGTGAGCGCCCGTCACTCCTATGGCCAGGAGAGGGCCATGTCTGTCAAAGTGTGCACTGAGGAGGGTAAGGAGCATATAGCATTATGGATATGTTCTTAGGCACAGATGCGGTATGGGATTAGCCTCAAAGTTTTTAAACTGAAGCAATAAAATGGGAAAATGCTAAATGTACTATTACCCTTCACATACCACTGTATAGATGCAGCACGTAGGCCTTTTTCTCTCTCAATTTAATTTCAATTGCTTTATTGGCATGACGTAACAATGTAAATATTGCTAAAGTGTACTTTGGAAAATGAATCCCCTCCCTCCCTTCTCAGTGAGGCCGGATCTTGCAGACCTGCGGCTGACCACGGTGGGCAGTGACTCTGTGCAGGTGGACTGGAAAGCCAGCATGGACGGCCTCAGGGGCTACTGGCTCACCTGGGAGGGACAGGACGGCCACGGCTCTACCACAGCCCAGCGCTCCTCCTTCTACCTGCCCCCCAACTTACTGTCCACACGTCTGACACACCTGCCCCCCGCCACCAGAGTGTGTGTGTCGCCTGTATACCGGACGACACGCGGGAAGGGCCTCTGCTGCACGGCCCAGCTTTATTCAGGTGAGAGAATGGGCTGCCGCCATTTTGAATGAGGATATGAACCCTTCAGCACTGTTGGTTGGGGTCAGTTAATTTCAGTTGTGTTGAGTTGGTCAATTGGAGCAAACATGGATATTTTAAAGGCATGTTCAATTGGATCCTAGAATTGGTGCTTTTGAATGCATCCAAGCCAACTCTTTGTTTGGATAAGGATGAGATTTGAATTACATTTTGAATCTGAAAAGGTTGTCATAATGATGAGACCAAGGCACAGCGTGAGTAGAGTTCCACATAATTTTTATAAACTGAAACTCACCTAACAAAACGCTACTGATGTGCACTAAGGCAACTATACATAGACAAGATCCCACAACACAAATGAGGAAAATGGCTACCTAAATATGATCCCCAATCAGAGACAACGATAAACAGCTGTCTCTGATTGGGAACCATATCAGGCCAACATAGCCATACAAAAACCCCTAGACATACAAAAACCCTAGACATACAAAAACTAGAGTACCCACCCTAGTCACACCCTGACCTAACCAAAATATATAGAGGTAGAGGTAGTCTTTTTATTGCCCATATTACAACATTGATTCACTGGTAGCATGTCGCCAGGACTCCTGAGAATTGTTTTAACAACTCCAAAATAGTTCCTGCTAGACAGGATGTTTCTATAAAGAAATGTATGAGCCTAATAGTAAAGACATGTAATTTAACTGTCAAAATACATTTTGATGACCTTTTAATTTGGCATGAACTTTACCAGTCATGATGTTTTCATCTTATTGTCAAACAAATTAATTCAAAAAGTATGGTACAGGCATATGTTCGTCCAGTCCTCTAAAATAAATTCAGCAACCAAACAGTGCACTGTGCACTCCGCCATTTGATGAATGGAAAGAGACATCTGTTAGAAAGTTGGTTGCAATTTCAGTTGAATCCACCAACTATTGTGATTAAACGCAAATATACTAACTCATTGATAAAAAAACAACATTAAAAACAAAAAAAAAGAGGTATAATCTTTGTAAATGATATCATAAATATGACTGGTGGAGTTATGTCACACATGCAGCTAACAAAAATATATGGAATTGTCTGCTCTACACAAAATTACAATCAACTAATTGCAGCATTAACGCAAAAACGGAAGAGGCAAGTGGAATGGGGAAAAAGTTTGGAACTTGTTTGGTCAGCCCTGCGTTAAAGACCAACATTGGTTAAAGAAAATTGTGATAAATAAAAAAGTATACCACTTTTATTTAAGGACCAAACAATTGACAGCTGTGTCATATAGATTGCAAAATAGTTGAAGTGATTTTCGATGTACCGATTCCATGGCACATTTTATGAACTGATACGCAAAATGACACCGGTTTCAAAACTTTTTCAATTTAAATTATACAAAATTCTTGCAACCAATAGAATGTTATATATAGGGATACAACCATCCCAGCTCTGCAGATTTCTATGCGAAGAGACAATCAATACATCATTTGTTTTGGTACTGTCCATATGTAGCTTGTTTTTGATCGCAGGTCCATGAATGGCCGAAGAATTGCAACATTTACCTGGAGCTAACTCTGCAGATAGCACTACTGGGTGATTTGAAAAGTCATAGTCAATCGATCAATAATGTAATAATACTTTTAGCAAAAATGTTTTGTTAATTTACAATCTGTAGAAACTATGAGAATAGAAGCGATCAGAACTTTTCTTTATTTTTCAAGTAACAGACACATCTCAACATCAACTGTTCAGAGGAGACTTTGTGAATCAGGCCTTCATGGTCAAATTGTTGCAAAGAAACCACTACTAAAGGACACCAATGAGAAGAAGATATGTGAGATTTTTGGTTCCAACCGCCGTGTCTTTGCGAGCGCAGAGTAGGTGAACGGATGATCTCCACATGTGTAGTTCCAACCGTGAAGCATGGAGGAGGTGATGCTGTGGGGGTGCTTTGTTGGTGACACTGTCAGTGATTTATTTACAATTCAAGGCACACTTAACCAGCATGGCTACCACAGCATTCTGAAGCGGCACGCCATCCCATCTGGTTTGCACTTAGTGGGACTATCATTTGTTTTTCATCAGGACAATGACCCAACACACCTCCAGGCTGTGTAAGGGCTATTTGACCAAGAAGGAGAGTGATGAAGTGCTGCATCAGATGACCTGGCCTCCACAATCACCAAACCTCAACCCAATTGAGATGGTTTGGGATGAGTTGGACCGCAGAGTGAAGGAAAAGCAGCCGACAAGTGCTTAGCATATGTGGGAACTCCTTCAAGATAGTTGGAAAAGTATTCCAGGTGAAGCTGGTTGAGAGAATGTCAATAATGTGCAAAGCTGTCATCAAGGCAAAGGGTGGCTTCTTTGAAGAATCTGAAATATTAAATATATTTTGATTTGTTTAACACTTTTTGGGTTACTACATGATTCCATGTGTTATTTTATAGTTTTGATTTCTTCACTATTATTCTACAATGTAGAAAATAGTAAAAATAAATAAAAACCCTTGAATGAGTAGGTGTGTCCAAACTTTTGACTGGTACTGTATATATACAGGGCCTTCGGAAAGTATTCAGATCCCTTTACTTTTTCCAAATGTTGTTACGTTACAGCCTTATTCTGAAATTGATTAAATAAAAACCTTATTTATGTAAGTATTCAAACCCTTTGCTATGAGATTCGAAGTTGAGCTCAGGTGCATCCTGTTTCCATTGATCATCCTTGATGTTTCTACAACTTGATTGGAGACCTCCTGTGGTAAATTCAATTGATTGGGCATGATTTATAAAGGCACACAACTGTCTATAAAAAGGTCCCACAGTTGACAGTGCATGTCACAGCAAAAACCAAGCCATGAGATCAAAGGAATTGTCCGTAGAGCTCCGAGACAGGATTGTGTCAAGGCACAGAATGGAAGAAGTTTGGAACCACCAAGACTCTTCCTAGAGCTGGCTGCCAGGCCAAACTGAGCATTCGGGGGAGAAGGGCTTTGGTCAGGGAGGTGACCAAGGACCCGAGGGTCACTCTGAGAGAGCTGTAGAGTTCCTCTGTGCAGATGGGAGAACCTTCCAGAAGGACAACCATCTCTGCAGCACTCCAATCAGGCCTTTATGGTAGTGGCCAGACGGAAGCCACTCCTCAGTAAAAGGCACATGACAGCCCACTTGGAGTTTGCCAAAAGGCAACTAAAGGACTCTCAGGCCATGAGAAAGAAGATTCTCTGGTCCGATGAAATCAAGATTGAACTCTTTGGCTTGAATGCCAAGCGTCACGTCTGGAGGAGACCTGGCACCACCCCAACGTGAAGCATGGTGGTGGCAGCATCATCATCATGCTGTGGGGATGTTTTTCAGCGGCAGGGACTGTGAGACTAGTCAGGATCGAGGCAAAGATAAACGGAGCAAAGTACAGAGAGATCCTTCATGAAAACCTGCTCCAGAGCACTCAGGACCTCAGACTGGGGCGAAGGTTCACCTTCCAACAGGACAACGACCCTAAGCACACAGCCAAGACAACGCAGGAGTGGCTTCGCGACAAGTCTCTGAATGTCCTTGAGTGGCCCAGCCAGAGCCCGAACTTGAACCCGATCGAACATCTCTGGAGAAACCTGAAAATAGCTGTGCATCAACACTCCCCATCCAACCTTACAGAGCTTGAGAGGATCTGCAGAGAAAATGAGAGAAACTCCCCAAATACAGGTGTGCCAAGCTTGTGGCGTGATACCGAAGAAGACTGGAGGCTGTAGTCGCTGCCAAAGGTGCTTCAACAAAGTACTGAGTAAAGGGTCTGAATACTTATGTAAATGTGATATTTCCGTTTTTGAATTATTTATAAAATTGCAAACATTTCTAAAAGCCTGTTTTTGCTTTGTAATTAAGGCGAGATTGTGTGTTGATTGATGAGGGGGGGAAACGATGTAATCCATTTTAGAATAAGGCTGTAACGTAACAAAATGTGGAAAAAGTCAAGGGGTCTGAATACTTTCCGAAGCCACAGTATATATATATATACAAAAAATATATGGGGGATTGGAAATGATGCAGACAATTATATTGATGGAAGCTACAATATATCTGCAATATTAAAGCTGATCTGCCCCCTAAACAAAACAAAAATACAAAAAGAGACGTGTTACAAAACACCAAAAAGTCTAATTACATTCGGCGTCTTGCTGAAGAAAGGACCTTTTTTGTAGAAAGAAAAGTTGGGACACCTGAAAAGGGGCTGAGATACGGGACTGTCCCGGGATAACAAATGCAGCCACGTGGGAATTTCTTTTTTAAACCATGACACAGAGGTAGGGGTGTGTGTTTAATTTGGAATAAGCTTTCATTTTAATATTTACCACTGTAGCAGTACAAATTGCATTTGAAACAAATAKGAGAATGGTTAAATAAGTATTATTTAGAGACCCCCCCTCCAAGTTTGACATTGTTGCATCTAGTTCATGTCTCATTCTGGGGGTCTAAGACCCCAACTGGGCCCTCCGTAATTAGCACTCTGCCACTAGATTCTGTCTGACCCCAAAGTAACCACACCAAAAAGTAGTTGTGGTTATGGCTACTGGGGTTTCTATGGCAACTAACTAACAGTGTTCATTACAGTTTGACATGGTATGCCTCTTGGGTTGCTACTGGGAAGGTCTGGTGTGAGGTTTTAATGTGCGTCTGTTTCCTTCTGCCTTTCAGATGCATCGGCTTGGGGCCACAGATCATAACATTGCTGAGTTTAACAGGCACTGTACTATGGCAAGGATGGAGGGAGGAAGGAGAAGAACAGATAGAAGAACAATACATCTGAACTTGCATCCCTCTCTCAGTTCATTCTATCCTCTCTGGACATCATCCACAATACACGAGGCCTTTGGCTTACAAAGCACTTGTGTTTAATAGATACTGATACAATACATATAGGCTTACTGTACTATAAAACTGTTGCTCTATTAGTCAGCACCCTAACTGAACTGTGGGTTGCAATCTTCTGCAATGCAGACATCTTGATTTTCACATATTGCCTAAAACCTGTAATCACACTTAAAACATTTGTTTGTTTGACTGTTTGTTTTTGATATGATCTTAAGATAGAGGTTGGCCAAGCATAGCAGTCTAGATCAAGCTAATTCTGGTTTGCGGTATCATACAAGATGTAGTTTTAATCAAAAAGATTAACGTACAGTAACACATTTTTCGAGYGCACAGAGAGCAACTATGCAATATACTTTCAATGTTTCCCAAGGCACCCACCCCTAATATTTTGTAACATTGAATACATGTGTGCGCAAACTCAGCTTAGACTTTAATTGAAGGGCAAGTGAACACAGAACCCTTAATAACAGAGAGGAACTCCTTTGAACTAATTACAAATCCCAAACAGATTCTCTATGTGGCTACACTGATAAAACTACGGACAGATGTTCTACTAGTGAGATGTTGCAGATGTGTTTTTGATAAAGAATGGTCACACTGATATTTTCCAGGATTGTTTTGACTCATCATCACCAACACTTAAACATGGATGTATTGGCAAACTGTTACATTGGATGATGCTGTATTCAGTCATACAGGTTGGCCATTGAACCAGGGGGCATACAGTGGGTATCATAAGTATTCATACCCCTTGACTTTTTCCACATTTTGTTGTGTTACAAAGTGGGATTAAAATGGATTTAATTGTCTTTTTTTTGTCAACAATCTACACAAAATAATCTGTTATGTCATAGTGGAAGAAAAATTCTAACATTTGTAAGAAATAGAGTAATATATCTTGATTAGATAAATATTCAACCCCCTGAGTCAGTACATGTTAGAAGCACCTTTGGCAGCAATTACAACTGTGAGTCTTTCTGGGTAAATCTCTAAGAACTTTGCATACCTGGATTGTACAATATTTGCACATTATTCTTCAATTTGCAAGTCTTGCCATAGATTTTCAAGCCGATTTAAGTCAAAACTGGAGCTAGGCCACACAGTAACATTCAATGTGATCTTGGTAAGCAACTCCAGTGTATATTTTGGCCTTGTGTTTTAGGTTTTTGTCCTGTGAAAGTTGAATTTGTCTCCCAGTGTCTGTTGGAAAGCAGACTGAACCAGGTTTTCCATTAGGATTTTTCCTGTGCGTAGCTCTATTCCGGAGCTTTTTATCCTAAAAAACTCCCTAGTCCTTGCTGATGACACCATGCTTGAAAATATGAAGATTGGTATTCAGTGATGTGTTGGATTTGTCCCAAACACAACGTTTTGTTTTCAGGACATAAAGTTAATTTCTTTGGCAAATTTAAAAAAAATAGTTTTACTTTAGTGCCTTATTGCAAACAGGATGCATGTTTTGGAATCTTTTTTATTCTGTACAGGCTTCTTTCTTTTCACTCCATCATTTAGGTTAGTATTGTGGTGTAACTACAATGTTGTTGATCCATCCTAAGTTTTCTGCAATCACAGCCATTAAACTCTGTAACTGTTTCAAAGTCACCTTTGGCCTCATGGTGAAATCCCTGAGCAGCTTCCTTCCTCTCCGGCAACTGAGTTAGGAAGGACGCATGCATGCCCGCGGGAAGATGTTTTGGGTTAGGGGTGCGGGTTGAGGAACGGGGGGGTGCCGAGGAGTATTTTTGTTTGCTCAGACAGGATCAATAAAGGCCTAGTTAATCATTTGTGTGATTTTTTCAAATGTATTTATTTATCAGGGGGTGATGCAGCACCCTTACTTCCAGCAGCTATGATATCTTTGTAGTGACTGGGTGTATTAATACAGCATCCAAAGTGTAATTAATAACTTCACCATGCTCAAAGGGATATTCAATATCTGCTTTTGTTTTACCCATCTACCAATAGGTGCCCTTCTTTGTGAGGCGTTGGAAAACCTCTCTGCTCTTTGTGTTGGATCGGTGTTTGAAATTCACTGCCCAACTGAGGGATTTTTCGTATGTGTGGGGKRSAGGGGGGGGGGGKGGGGGGTACATTATTCAAAAATAATGTTAAACACTATTATTGAGTCCATGCAACTTATTATGTGACTTGTTAAGCCTAAATTTACTCCTGAACTAATTTACGCTTGCCTAAACAAAGGGAGTGAATACTTATGCAACAACTAGATTTTAGTTATTTCATTTGTAAACATTTGTAACATTTTATTTTCACTTTGACATTATAGAGTATCTTGTGTAGATCACCATTACATCTATTTCAATCCTACTTTGTAACACAACAACATTTAAAAAATCTAAAGGGGATGAATACTTATGATGCCCACTCCACTGAAGGTATGCAGAGGAAATATAAATGATTTTACCAAATTCCTTTGACCATGTTCATACTGTAATGTGTGGAGATCTGTTCACAGTATCTGGCTCTGTTTACTGCTGGTCTCTGCTGCCTCCCTGTGGAAGTTGTACTGATGCGTTTTAGATCTACATTTTTAGATGCGTTCAAGGTTCTAGGTTGGTTCATATTCAATAAATTGGGAGTTGTACATCAGTTAAGACACACATCAGTTAAGAATGCCTTTGACTATTTATTGAGGATCGGGATGCTGATTGGAGGAATTCATTAAGGAAGGGTTGATAACAAAAGGGATTGCAGAAATTAGGATGAATGTGAATCAGATGTATGCCCCGCCTTTGCTGATTGGCGAGGAAAAGCGATTGGTTGGAAATGGAGGTTGTCATAGGATGAGTCTTATTTCATGGCCCTCACAATATTCTAATTTTCTCTTCTCCCTCTTTGCCATTTTCGCCTCCTGCTTTTTTTCTTTTAATTGTTGCTTCCTTATTTTCTTCTGCCTCTTTCTTCTCTTTTAATCGCTTTTTTCTCCTCAGCTCTCTTTTTTGCCTCCTACTGCACTTGCTTCTTTTCCTCCTCCTGTTCCCACACTATCCTTCTCTTATATTTTCTCYCTCTCTTTATCCCTCATTCTCTGTTTCTCCCAACACCTTTTCTCCTCCTTTCCCATTATCACCTGTTCTGTCTTTTTGCCTTTTCTTCCCTGCTTTTGCCTTCTGCTGCAATTTCTTGAGGATCTGCTGTTTGTTCTTTAACTCCTGTTCTATGAATTGTCTTTGTTGTTTAACACCAGTCTATCCTCTTCATCACCCTCATTATCACTCAGAGGTTTCTTTCTCTTTTTTTCTCACTCTCCTTTAGGGACTCCTTTCCCTTCCTCCTCTCTTCCTCAGTTTCACTGTCACTCTTGAGAAGTTGTCTCTTGTGCAGAGGTCTCCTCATTCTGGAGGATATTTCTCAGAGGGAGTCCATAGATTCAGTCTCACCCACTGAGTCCTTCTCAGAGGTTACAACCYCGGGAGGTCCAGAGCAGGAGCAGCCATTGGCGAGGACAGCAGGAGGAGCTTGGCGTGTGGTACTGGAGGATGGCACTGAGGGCTTGGGGGGAAGAGATGCTGGGGCACGCTTCCTGGTCTGTCCAGGGTGAGGTGCAGCTGGGTATGGCAAGGGGGAGGGGGGGCAGGCAGGTAACTTAGTGCAGGCATGTMTGGCTGGCTTTTGAAAATACCAGCTCTGCCCTGAGAAAGGATGGGCAGAGTTGGGATGCATGATGGAGGAGGCTGACTGCTGCTTCACCACTCTGTGTGGAGCCAGACAGAGGGGTGGACGGATAGACGAAAATACAGACGGAATTTAACCCGACTCTAACCTTACCCAGAGGCCAAAGCTGGTTCGAAAGTACATCATTATTACAATGAAATGACCCCCATCTACAAAACAGAGGATGATGATCTGGCCTTACCTCCTCCTGTATGGCTCTGAGTTTTCAGCTCCTCCCAGATTATCTCATGTCCATCCCTCTCTTTTTCTGAAACGTGTTCACTCCCACACGTCCTCCTGCGAGTCAGCCCTGCTCTGAAGGAGGATGGGAAGAGTTGGGAAATCGGGATTCTGAATGGAGGAGGCAGATGGCTGATTCACCTCGCCACTCTGTGTGGAGACAGACAGAAAGGCAACATCATAGAAGATCTCCCAGTGGCCATTCCACAGTCCTCTTCCCCATTACAGATACAGGAAATATCAGAATGGTCAGTTCTATCTGGGAGGCTTGGGACCTCCCTACCCCATTGAAGTTGACATTTAAAATGGTTAAGGTTAGGGTTAGGTAAGGGTTAGGGTTTAGAGTAGGGACGTCCGAAGGAACCCGGATAGCACTGACCTATACAGAATAAATATATTTTTTTCCCTCGGTCTCCTGCTGTTTCATGGTCACACCATCCCACACCTCCTCCATATTTTTCTGCATTTTTGTCTGAAAGGCTTCTGTCTCAGTCTGTAAGGCTTTCATTTTAGTCCTTGTAACACGATTGAAGGTAAGCGCCAGGTGCAGACAATGTTGAAGTAACAAAAGTTTATTAAATCAAACACGGGCAGTCAAAGGTAAGGACGGCAGGCAGGCTCAGAGTCAGGTCAGGCAGAGGTCGGTAATCCAGAGTAGCGGAGCAAAGGTACAGGACGGTAGACAGGGTCAGGGCAGGCAGAAGGTCAAAACAGGCACTATAGACGGGACAGGAGCAAGGGGGAAAACACTGGGAGGTATGAATGAACAAAACGAACTGGCAACAGACAAACAGAGAATACAGGTATAAACAGACAGGGGATCATGGGGAAGATGGGCAACACCTGGAGGGGGGTGGAGACAATCACAAAGACAGCTGAAACAGATCAGGGTGTGACAGTACACCCCCCTCCGACGTCCTACCTGGGCGCATATCTGGTTGACCGGGGTGTTGACATTGGAAAGCCGCGACGAGGCCTGGGTCCAGGATGTCTCTGGCGGGGACCCAACACCTCTCCTCTGGGCCATAACCCTCCCAGTCAACCAGGTACTGGAACCCCCTTCCCCGAGGTCGAACCTTCAGGAGACGCCTCACCGTGTAAGCTGGTTGGCCGTGGATGAGAAGGGAGAGAGGGGTGGGCCTGGAAACAGGAGACAAAGGGCTGTGAGACATGGGTTTAACTCTGGACACATGAAAGGTAGGATGTATACGAAGGGTCCGGGGCAACAGAAGACGAACAGCAGAGGGGCTAATGATTTTGGAGATGGGAAACGGATCGATAAACCGGGGGGAGAGTTTTCCGGATTCCTCCCAGAGGGGCAGATCCCAGGTTGACAGCCGTATCTTCTGCCCGAGACGATACCGGGGACCCGGGGTCCGGTGGCAATCCGCTTGTCGTTGATACCTGGAGGTGGTCTTGAGGAGGGCCGACAGGGCTCTCCTCCAGGTAGGTACGACGACAGTGGCGGACAAACATCTGGGCAGAATGAATGCCGACCTCATCTTCCTGCTCAGGGAAGAGCTGGGGCTGATACCTCAGGGAACACTCAAAAGAAGATAAGCCCGTGGCAGAGCAGGGAAGGGTGTTGCGGGCGTATTCGACCCACACCAGCTGCTGGCTCCAGGTGGTGGGGTTGATGGAGACTAGGCAGTGCAGAGTAGTCTCCAGATCCTGGTTGGCTCGCTCCGACTGGCCGTTGGACTGTGGGTGGAATCCGGAGGACAGGCTGGCCGACGACCCAATGAGGGTGCAGAACGCATTCCAGAACTGAGACGAGAACTGAGGGCCCCGGTCAGAGACCATGTTAGGATGGCGGTCTTGCCATCAGATGGAGGAAGACTCATAACAAAGTCCAGGGAGATGTGGGACCAGGGATGGTGAGGGACAGGCAGAGGTTGGAGGAGACCAGCYGGAGCTTGTCGAGGAGTCTTGTGGAGACGTCAGGGACCATGGTGGGCCACCCAAAGCTTTGTTGCACAAAAGCCAGGGTCCAGGACCACGGAGCGGAACGCGTCAGGCACGAACATCCGGTTATCTGGACCCCCCTGGGGTTTCRGCTGGGAACACTGTGCCTCCCGGACCTGTTTACCTATACCCCAGCTGAGTGCCGTCGCCAGGCACGAGGTGGGAAGGATGGTCTCAGGCTCCGGGGTAATAGCCGTGGGGCTATAACGGTGAGACAGTGCATCCGGGTTGACATTCTTGGACCCCTGCCGATATGAGAGGGAGAAGTTGAACCGTGTGAACAGCAGGGCCCATCTAGCTTGCCTGGAGTTGAGGCATTTGGCGGTGTGGAGATACTCCAGATTTGTGTGGTCGGTCCATACGATGAACGGGTGTTCCGCCCCTTCCAGCCAGTGCCTCCATTCTACCAACGCCATCTTGACTGCAAGAAGGTCACTATTTCCCACATCGTAGTTTTTCTCTGTGGCTTTGAGGCGATGGGAGAAAAAGGTGTAGGGATATAGCTTCAGGTCCAATGCTGGGACAGGACTGCCCCCACTCCTACATCAGACGCATCGGCCTCTACCACGAACTGAAGGGAAGGTTGAACCAGGATGGGAGCTGTGGTGAAGCGATGTTTTAGGCCCGGTCAGCAGCAGGGGACCACGTGAACAGAACCTTGGGAGAGGGGAGTGCTGACAAGGGGGAAGCCAGGGTGCTGTAACCCCGGATAAAGCGGCGATAGAAGTTGGCAAACCCCAGGAATCGTTGCAGCTGCACCCTGGACGAAGGCTGGGGCCAGTCCACCACCACTCTCACCTTCCTGTGATCCATCTGGACACCCCCAGCGGAGATGATGCACCCCAGAAAGGGGATGGTGGAGCGATGGAACTCGCACCTCTCTGCCTTAACAAACAGCTGGTTCTCCAGGAGTTGTTGAAGAACCTGTCGGACGTGGAGCACATGTCCTTGGGGGGAGCGGGAGAAGACGAGGATGTCATCAATGTAGACAAAGATGAACCAGTTCAACATGTCGCGGAGAACATCATTTACCAGAGCCTGTAACACAACAGGGGCGTTGGTGAGGCCAAATGGCATGACCAAATACACATAGTGGCCGCTGGCCGTGTTGAAGGTGGTCTTCCACTCATCCCCCTCCCGTATCCGCACTAGGTGGTAGGCGTCCATAGATCCAGCTTGGAWAACAAAGTGGCCCCCTGAAGCCGCTCGAAGGCCGAGGAGATGAGTGGTAGCGGGTAGCGGTTCTTCACCATTATGTCATTGAGTCCCCGGTAGTCGATGCCCGGGCGCAGGGTCTTGTCCCTCTTCTCCACAAAGAAGAACCCGGCGCTGGCAGGAGAAGAYGAAGGACGTATAAATCCTGCAGCTAGGGAGTCCCCAATATAGGTGTCCATAGCATTGGTATTCGGGCCCGACAGCGAGTACAGTCATCTCCGGGGCGGGGTGGTGCTAGGGAGAAGGTCAATCCCGCAGTCATATGGTCGGTGCGGTGGAAGCGAAGTGTCCCGGGCCTTGTTGAACACCTCCTGAAGATCCTGGTACTCCGCGGGAATGGCAGAGACGTCCGGGGCACCTTTCGAGGCACCAGGAAGACGTCCCGGGGAAGGTTGCGCTGACCTCAGACAATGGCCGTGGCAGAACGGACTCCAGCCAATGATGGCACCAGTTGATGAGGTGATTGTGTCGCTGGAGCCAGGAGAATCCCAAAACCACGGGAATCTGAGGAGACTTGATGAGCAGGAATTGAATAGTCTCGCTGTGATTACCTGACACCTGTAGGTTGATGGGAGTGGTAWTATGTGTGACCCAGCCCGTCCAGCGCTCTAACATCCATGGGAGTGGAGAGGGGATGAGTGGGGATGTTCAGCTCGGAAGCCAGGGTAGTGTCCAATAAGCACTCATCGGCCCCAGAGTCAATGAGGACCTGGAGAGATTTGGACTGGTTTCCCCTCAGTAGAATGGCATGAAAAGGGTTGTGTACAAGGGAAGCAGGAAAGTTCTCCATATGGCTCACCAGAGTACTCGCTCCTACCAGTGAGCCTGGTCTTTTTAAAGGACAAGAGGACACAAAATGACCAATACAGGCAACCCTTCATGTTGATCCTGAATTGCCGTTCCACTAGCAACAGCCCAGCTCTACCTAGTTGCATAGGCTCAGGAGCGGTGACTAAACCTTCTTCGGTGACTCTTGGGGAAGGTCGGGAGGCCTCGGGTTCTCTCAGCAATGGGATTGTCGGGGACTTCCGGGATTATTCGGAGGCAAGGTGAAATCCCTGGATATCAGCGTGATGAGATGGATCACTCCAAGATAGCCTGAGGGGAAGGAAGAGGGGGAAGCTCGAAAACGAGGACACATTGAGCTAGAACAGACAGGTGCTCTGCTCTCCATTGAAGCTTCCCGGGGGGGTAGTAAGCGGGGCTCCCGAGAAGGTGCCATGACCGATGAGACGGCACTGCAAGCAGCTGGGTTACTGAGGGGTTGTGGGGTTACCACCGTGGTAGGCTGCCTCMCAGACAACCCGCGGAAATGCTCATGTCATGGTGTTCAACATTTGGACCCCCTCCATAAGGCCACGAATCAGTTCCTCATAATTCCCGATGGTGGCTCCTTGGGAGGAGATGGCGTCGCACAGCTGGACCGGGTTTGCTGGGTCAGTCATGGCTAGTTTGTACTAACACGTTTGAAGGTAAGACCCAGGTGAAGACGATGTCGAAATAACAAAAGTTTATTAAATTGAACACGGGAAGTCAAAGGTAAGGACGGCAGGCAGGCTCAGAGTCAGGTCAGGCAGAGATCAGTAATCCAGAGTAGCGGGGCAAAGGTACAGGACTGCAGACAGGATCAGGAGAGGCAGAACGGTCAAAACTAAAAGAACAAGAACTAGAAAACAGGCACTATAGACAGGACAGGAGCAAGGGGGAAAMCGCTGGTAGGTATGAATGAACAAAACGAACTGGCAACAGACAAACAAAGAATACAGGTATAAATATACAGGAGATAATGGGCGACACCTGGCGGGGGGTAGAGATAATCACAAAGACAGGTGAAAAAAGATCAGGGTGTGACACCTTGCTGCTATTCCATGTTGGAGAATCTTGAACATTGCTGTCTCCATCTTCTGGCTGAGCTCTGTCAGCTTCTGGTCGAACTCAGAAAGCACATTTCAAAATTCCAGAAATGAATTTGACAAATATTTTCTAATATACACTACAGGTCGAAAGTTTTAGAACACCTACTCATTCAAGGGTTTTTCTTTATTTTTCTTATTTTCTACATTATAGATTAATAGTGAAGACATCAAAACTGTGAAATAACACATATGGAATCATGTAGTAACCAAAAAAATGTTAAGCAAATCTAAATATATTTTATATTTGAGATTCTTTAAATAGCCACCCTTTGCCTTGATGACAGCTTTGCACACTCTTGGCATTCTCTGAACCAGCTTCATGAGCTAGTCACCTGTAAGATGGAGCCGAAGAGGTTGGCTGAAGTTTTACACGCCCGTAATCAATTGTGCTATTTTGTTTGTTTCTTTGCATTGTTTGTAACTTATTTAGCACATAATGTTGCTGCTACCGTCTCTTATGACCGAAAATAACTTCTGAACATCAGAACTGGGATTACTCACCAAGAACTGGAAGAAGCTTTTTCCTTTAACGAGTCCGGCGAGAAAAATATACTGCTTTCCTGGGAACAGGCCCAGATCCCCGTCATTTGTGTGAATAAAAGGCGGAGGAAAGAGGATGCATATCAGGCTTCCTTTTGAGAATCCGTAGGCGAGGGAGTAAACTCCCACTGCCATCAATTCTACTTGCTAACATGCAATCATTGGAAAATAAAATTGATGGTCTACAATTACGATTATCCTATCAACGGGACATTAAAAACTGTTATATCTTATGTTTCACCGAGTCGTGGCTGAACGATGACATGGATAACAGAGCTGAATGGATTTTCAATGCACATGCAGAACAGAGAACCTATGTCTGGTAAGACGAGGGGTGGGGGTGGGGGTGTGTGTCTTTTGTMAATAACAGCTGGTGCGCAATGTCTAATATTAAAGAAGTCTCGAGGTATTGCTCGCCTGAGGTAGAGTACCTTGTGATAAGCTGTAGACCACACTATCTATATTWTTCGTAGCCGTCTATTTACCACCTCGGACCGATGCTGGCACTAAGAGCGCACTCAACCAACTCTATAAAGGCCATAAGCAAATAAGAAAATGCTCACCCTGAAGCGCCACTCTTAGTGGCCGAGGACTTTAATGCAGGCAAACTTAAATCAGTTTTACCAAATTTTTACAGCATGAACATTTGCAACCAGAGGAAAAAAAACTCAAGACCACCTTTACTCCACACAGAGACGTATACAAAGCTCTCCCCCGCCCTCCATTTGGCAAATCTGACCATAATTCTATCCTCCTGATTCCTGCTTACAAGCAAAAACTAAAGCAGGAAATACCAGTGACTCGCTCAATACGGAAGTGGTCAGATGCTACGCTACAGGACTGTTTGCTAGCACAGACTGGAATATGTTCTGGGATTAATCCAATAGCATTGAGGAGTATACCACCTCAGTCATCGGCTTCATCAATAAGTGCCTCAACGACGTYGTTCCCACAGTGACCGTACATACATAACCCAACCAGAAGCCACGGATTACAGGCAACATCTGAGATAAAGGCCAGAGCTGCAGCTTTCAAGGAGCCAATAAGAATAAACGCCTATAAGAAATCCCGCAATGCCCTCAGACAAACCATCAAACAAGCAATGCGTCAATACAGGATTAAGATTGAATCTTACTACACTGGCTCTGATGCTCGTCAGGATGTGGCAGGGCTTGAAAACTATTACGAACTACAAAGGGAAGCCCAGACATGAGCTGCCCAGTGACGCGAGCCTTCCAGCTGAGCTAAATGTCTTCAATGCTCGCTTCGAGGCATGCAACACTGAAGCATGCACGAGAGCACCAGCTGTTCTGGATGACTGTGTGATAACGGTCTCGGTAGCTGATGTGAGCAAGCCCTTTAGACAGGGCTTGCTCACATCGGGCTTTCACAAAGCCGCGGGGCCAGATGGATTACCAGCACGTGTACTCAAAGCATGCACGGACAAACTTGCAAGTATCTTCAACTGACATTTTCAACCTCTCCCTGTCCGAGTCTGTAATACCAACATGTTTCAAGCAGACCATCATAGTCCCTATGCCCAAGGAAGCAAAGGTAACCTGCCTAAATGATTACGGCCCTGTAGCACTCACATCGGTAGCCATGAAGTGCTTTGAAAAGCTCGTCATGGCTCACATCAACAGCATCCTCCCGGTCACCCTAGACACACTCCAATTTGCATACCGCCCCTACAGATCCACAGATGAAGCAATCTTAATCGCACTTCACACTGCCTTTTCCCACCTGGACAAAAGGAAAACCTATGTGAGAATGCTGTTCACTGACTGCAGCTCAGCGTTCAACACCATAGTGCCCTCTAAGCTCATCACTAAGCTAAGGACCCTGGGACTAAACACCTCCCTCTGCAACTGGATCCTGGACTTCCTGACGGGCCGCCCCCAGGTRATAAGGGTAGACAACAACACGTCTGCCACGCTGATCCTCAACACTGGGGCCCCTCAGGGGTGTGTACTTAGTCCCCTCCTGTACTCCCTGTTCACCCACGACTGCGTGGCCAAACACGACTGCGTGGCCAAACATGACTCCAGCACCATCATTAAGTTTGTTGACAACACAGCAGTGGTAGGCCTGATCACAGACAACGATGAGACAGCCTATAGGTAGGAGGTCAGAGAACTGGCAGTGTGGTGCCAGGACAACAACCTCTCCCTAAATGTGAGCAAGACAAAGGAGCTGATCGTGGACTACAGGAAAAGGAGGGCCGAACAGGCCCCATTAACATCAACGGGGCTGTATAGGAGTGGGTTGAGAGTTTCAAGTTTCTTGGTGTCCACATCACCAACGATCTATCATGGTCCAAACACACCAAGACAGTTGTGAAGAGGGCACAACAAGACCTTTTTCCCCCCAGGAGACTGAAAACATTTGGCATGGGTCCTCAGATCCTCAAAARGTTCTACAGCTGCACCATCGAGAGCCTCCTGACTGGTTGCATCACCGCTTTGTATGGCAACTGCTCGGCATCTGATCGTAAGGCGCTACAGAGGGTAGTCCCTACCTACAGTACATGTACAAATTACCTCTAACCTGTACCCCCGCACACTGACTCTGTACCGGTACACCTGTATATAGCTCGTTATTGTGTTTTATTATTTTTTACTTTAGTTTATTTGGTAAATATTTTCTTAACTCTTCTTGAACTGCACTGTTTGTTAAGGGCTTGTAAGCATTTCGCGGTAAGGTCTACACATGTTGTATTCGGCGCATGTAACAAATAACGTTTGATTTGATTTGAATGCATTTCAATTAACAGGTGTGCCTTCTTAACAGGTGTGCCTTCTAAATTTGTGGAACTTCTTTCCTTCTTAATGCATTTGAGCCAATCAGTTGTGTTGTGACAAGGTAGGGGGGTATGCAGAAGATAGCCCTATTTGGTAAAAGACCAAGACCATATTATGGCAAGAACAGCTCAAATAAGCAAAGAGAAACGACAGTCCATCATTATTTTAAGACATGAAGGTCAGTCAAGAACTTTGAACGTTTCTTCAAGTGCAGTCGCAAAAACCATCAAGCTATGATGAAACTGGCTTTCATGAGGACCGCCACAGGAATGGTAGACCCAGAGTTAGCTCTACTGGAGAGGATAAGTTCATTAGAGTTACCAGCATCAGAAATTGCAGCCCAAATAAATGCTTCACAGGGTTCAAGTAACAGACAAATCTCAACATCAACTGTACAGAGGAGACTGTGTGAATCAAGCCTTCATAGTCGAATTGCTGCAAAGACACCACTACTAAAGGACACCAATAATAAGAAGAGACTTGCTAGGGCAAAGAAACAAGAGCAATGGACATTAGACCGGTGGAAATTTGTCCTTTGGTCTGGAGTCCAAATTGGAGATTTTTGGTTCCAACTGCCTTATCTTTGTGAGACGCGGTGTGGGTGAACGGATGATCTCCATATGTGTATTTCCCACCGTAAAGCATGGAGGAGGAGGTGTTATGGTGTGGGGGTGCTTTGCTGGTGACACTGTCTGTGATTTATTTAGAATTCAAGGCACACTTAACCAGCATGGCTACCACAGCATTCTGCAGCAATATTCCATCCCATCTAGTTTGGGCTTAGTGGGACTATCATTTGTTTTTCAACAGGACAATGACCCAACACACCGCCAGGCTGTGTAAGGGCTATTTTACCAAGAAGGAGAGGGATGGAGTGCTGCATCAGATGCTCAGCATATGTGGGAACTCCTTCAAGACTGTTGGAAAAGCATTCCAGGCGAAGCTGGTTGAGAAAATGCCAAGAGTGTGCAAAGCTGTTATCCAGGCAAAAGGTGGCTATTTTGATTTGTTTAACACTTTTTTGGTTACTACATGATTCCCTATGTGTTATTAGTTATAATGTCTTCACTATTATTCTACAATGTAGAAAATAGTAAAAATAAAGAAAAACCCTTGAATGAGTAAGTGTTCWAAAACTTTTGACCGGTAGTGTAGCTTAGCTTTTCCCCTCTGATTTACTTTTGGCCTTATGGCTGTTCTTGCGGACTGCTGCATCGCCTTGACTTAATTATGAACCTGTCCTCTCTTAAAAGGAACACTATATGACCAATGACTACTGTGTGTAGCATCCCCAGCTGAATGAATGGTCAACTCTCAAACTGATGGTTCATAAAAGTTTAATGCAGTACCATTTCTATAAACACAGCGTAAGAGCTGATGGATAAACAAAACAAAAATGCTCTTACAATAGGAACAATACATTCCACAAACAAATAAACTTATACACAACTTTACATTAGCGTGCTTGATACATCAAATGCATCAATATGCATGAGAATTTCTACCTGAATAGTTGATTACTTGCTAATAGCTTGGTAATGTGGCGCAATATTAACTAATATTAGCCAGCACACAGTGGAGCTAGGCTTCAGATAATAACGTCATATTGCTAGCAGACTTCAGAACATCAAATACAACACAAATATTCGTTCAGTACACGTTCAAAATAATTAGAAAGATATCTGAAACAAGAACAATATTGAAAGACAGTAAATACCTTGTTCTCTTTCCAGCTAGGTGCTAAGTTTGACGTTGAGCTAAACGACTACCGCCCCGTAGCACTCACTTCCGTCATCATGAAGTGCTTTGAGAGACTAGTCAAGGACCATATCACCTCCACCCTACAAAGAAAGAGAGATCTTCATAACTCTGAATATTTTAGAATTTTTGTCCAAAGGAAATTCATGATGTCGCAAAAGGTTACACCTACATTTTGCAACAGACACAGCGGAGTTTCCGGATACTCCCGTAAAGCCAACTCTGGCTATCTAGCTAGCTTGTTTGGACCCCGATTGGTGCTTATTTGAACAAAGATACAGTCGTTCAAGTGAAGACCGCCCGCTTCATCGGCGTGCCATAAAGGCGTCGCTCTCTGACCAAATATGGTGTCCTATAGAGTATACTACACACCTAATGATATAGTGAAGTCTGGTTACGTTCTAGGATCTCTGAGGAAATAATGGAGTGGTCCCGTTGGCTCAGTTGGTAGAGGCATGGCGCTTGCAACGCCAGGGTTGTGGTTCATTCCCCACGGGGGGACCAGGATGAATATGTATGAATTCTTCCAATTTGGTAAGTCGCTCTGGATAAGAGCGTCTGCTAAATGACTTAAATGTATTGAAGTGATTTGACTCGTTGAAACAACGTTTAGGGTGAATTTTCACAGATTTCTTTCTTTTGGCAAATTGAACGAGTGGAAATACAAAATCGATCGTGCATTGCTATTTGGACCTTTTTAGGATATAAAAGGATTTTTATCTAACAAAAGAGACACTTCATGTTATCTCTGTGTCACGGCCGTCGTTAAAGGGAAGACACCAAAGTGCAGCGTGGTGAGCGTACATTTTCCTTTTTATTTATAAAATGTCGCCACAAAACAAGCAAACAGAAAGAAACAACCGTGAAGCTTACAGGGCTATAGTGCCAACAAACAAAGTTAACTACCCACACTGAAAGGAGGGAAAAAGGCTACGCTAAGTATGATTCCCAATCAGAGACAACGATAGACAGCTCTGTCCCTGATTGAGAACCATACCCGCAAAACATAGAAATAAAGAACATAGAAAACAAAGCATAGAATGCCCACCCAAATCAACACCCTGACCAAACCAAATAGAGACATAAAAAAGGCTCTCTAAGGTCAGGGCGTGACAGTACCCGCCCCCCCCCCCCAAAGGTGCGGACTCCGGCCGCAAAACCTGAACCTATAGGGGAGGGTCTGGTGGGCATCTAGTCCGCTGGTGGCGCTTCTGGTGCGGGATGTAGACCCGTTCACCTCTGGCTCACCCACTTGTGGCACCTGTGGTGCGGGGACCCTCGTCGCCGACCCGGACTGGGACCCTCGTTTGCGGGCCCGCGATTGGGGACTCTCGTTGCGGGCCCCGACTGGGGACCCTCGTTGGAGGCTCCGGACTGGGGACCGTCGCTGGAAGCTCCGGACTGGGACCGTCCGCTGGAGGCTGCCCCGACTGGGGACCTCATTGCGGGCCCCGGACTGGGTACCGTCGCTGGAGGCTCCGGACTGGAGACCGTCACTGGAGACTCCGGACTGGGGACCCTCGTTGCGAGCCCCAGCCTGGGGACCGTCACTGAGGGCTCCGGACTGGGCGCGTGCTGGAGGCTCCGGACTGGAGACCGTTGCTGGAGGTCCGGGCGGAGACCGTTGCTGGAGGCTCCGGACTGGGGTACCCTCGTTGGCGGGCCCCGGACTGGGGACCGTCGCTGGAGACGTCCGGACTGGGGACCCCGTTGCGGGCCCGGACTGGGGACCGTCGCTGGAGGCTCCAGGCTGGGGACCATTGCTTTTAGGCTCCGGACTGGAGACCGTCGCTGGAGGCTCCGGACTGGAGACTGTTGCTGGAGGCTCCGGATTGGGACCCTCGTTGCGGGCCCCGGACTGGGGAGCGTCGCTGGAAGCTCCGGACTGGAGACCGTCGCTGAAGACTCCGGACTGGAGACGTCGCTAGAGACTCCGGACTGGAGACTGTCGCTGGAGACTCCCGGACCGGGGACCCTCGTTGCGGGCTTCGTGCCATGACTCCTCACTGGAGCCTTCGTGCCATGGATCATCACTGGAGGCTTCTTGCCATGGAATCATCACTGAAGGCTTTGTGCCATGGATCATCACTGGAGGCTTCTTCCATGGATCATCACTGGAGGCTTCTTGCCATGGATCATCACTGGAGGCTTCTTGCCATGGATCATCACTGGAGCTTCTTGCCATGGATCATCACTGGAGTGAGGAGACGTATGGGCAGTCTGGTATGTGGAGCTGCCACAGGGCTCACCAGGCTGGGGAGAACATACAGGAGGCCTGGTTCTGGCAGCAGGCACAGGACTCACCAAGCTGGGGAGACATACTGGAGCTTGGTTCTTGCGGAGGCACCGGATACACTGGGCCGTGGAGGCGCACTGTAGGTCTCGAGTGTAGAGGCCTGCACCCTGTCCTGGCTGGATGGTTATCTTAGCCCTGCAAATGCAGGTGGCACGGGACGCACTGGGATGTGCAGACGCACCGGAGACACAGTGCGCAGAGCCGGCACCATCCGTCTGGCTGGATGCTCACCTAGCCCTAACCTAGCCCTAGCCCGCATAACACGGTGGCTGACCAGTACCACGCTCCTTCCGATAAGCACAGGGAGTTGGCTCAGGTCTATACCCTGACTCAGCACACTCCCCGTGTTCCCCCCCTCTCGTGCTTACTCCGCTGTGCCAATTCTCGTAGCGTCGCCGCTCTGCTTTAGCTGCCTCCAGTTTCTCTTTAGGATGGCGATATTCACCAGACTGTGCCACAGGGCCCTTGCCTTCCAATATCTCCTCCCATGTCCATTCCTCCAGATAGCGCTGCTCCTCCCAGCCACGCTGCTTGGTCCCTTGGGGGTGGGTAGTTCTGTCACAGCCGTCGTTTAAAGGAAGACCAAAGTGCAGCGTGGTTAACGTACATTTTCCTTTTTATTTAAAATGTCGCCAACAAAACAACAAACGAAAGAAACAACCGTGAAGCTTACAGGGCTATAGTGCCAAAACATAGATATAAAGAAACATAGAAAACAAAGGCATAGAATGCCCACCCCAAATCACACCCTGACCAAACCAAATAGAGACATAAAAAGGCTCTCTAAGGTCAGGGCGTGACAGTACCCCCCCCCCCCCCCCCCCTGATAAATCAGAGCAAGATTTCAGAATGTAAGTACACATTTCATCTTCAGAGGTTGAATTTTATCAAACCTATCGCGGTAAAAAAAGTGTTTTGTTGTTAGGAGCTTCTCCTCAAACATAGCATGGGCATTTTTTCTTAATAATAGCTACTGTAAATTGGACAGTGCCGGTTATATTAACACAGAATTTAAGCTTTCAGCCAATATAAGACACTTCTATGTACCGACATTTGTTGTTTTCTCTAAAATCAGTGATCTAAGGCGCTACAGCATTTACAACTGTCCCGTTGACGGGACCGTTCCCTAAGAAGGTTGTTCAAGCACAAAGAAACAATCAAATCAAATCAAATCAAATTTTTATTAGTCACATACACATGGTTAGCAGATGTTAATGCGAGTGTAGCGAAATGTTGTGCTTCTAGTTCCGACAATGCAGTAATAACCAACAGTAATCTAACCTAACAATTCCACACTACTACCTTACACACACACACACAAGTGTAAAGGGATAAAGAATATGTACATAAAGATATATGAATGAGTGGTGGTACAGAACGGCATGGCAGATCAGTAGATGGTATAGAGTACGGTAATACGTATGAGATGAGTACTGTAGGGTATGTAAACATAAAGTGGCATAGTTTAAAGTGCTAGTGGTACGATGTATTGCATAAAGATGGCAAGATGCAGTAGATGATATAGAGTACAGTATATACATATGAATGGGTAATGTAGGGTATGTAAACATTGTATTAAGTGGCATTGCTTAAAGTGGCTAGTGGTACATTTTTACATAATTTCCATCAATTCCCATTTTTAAAGTGGCTGGAGTTGAGTCAGTTGTTGGCAGCGGCCGCTAATGTTAGTGTGGTGGCTGTTTAACAGTCTGATGGCCTTGAGATAGAAGCTGTTTTTCAGTCTCTCGGTCCCTGCTTTGATGCACCTGTACTGACCTCGCCTTCTGGATGATAGCGGGGTGAACAGGCAGTGGCTTGGGTGGTTGTTGTCCTTGATGATCTTTATGGCCTTCCTGTGCATCGGGTGGTGTAGGTGTCCTGGAGGGCAGGTAGTTTGCCCCTTGGTGATGCGTTCTGCAAGACCTCACTACCCTCTGGAGAGCCTTACGGTTGTGGGCGGAGCAGTTTGCCGTACCAGGCGGTGATACAGCCCGACAGGATGCTCTCGATTGTGCATCTGTAGAAGTTTGTGAGTGCTTTTGGTGACAAGCCGAATTTCTTCAGCTCCTGAGGTTGAAGAGGCGCTGCTGCGCCTTCTTCACAACGCTGTCTGTGTGGGGTGGACCAATTCAAGTTTGTCCGTGATGTGTACACCGAGGAACTTAAAACTTTCCACTTCTCCACTACTGACCCGTCGATGTGGATAGGGGGGTGCTCCCTCTGCTGTTTCCTGAAGTCCACAATCAATCTCCTTTGGTTTTTGTTGACGTTGAGTGTGAGGTTATTTTCCTGACACCTCCACTCCGAGGGCCCTCACCTCCTCCTGTAGGCCGTCTCGTCGTTGTTGGTAATCAAGCCTACCACTGTAGTGTCATCGCAAACTTGATTGATTGAGTTGGAGCGTGCATGGCCACGCGCAGTCGTGGGGAAAGGAGATACAGGAGAGGCGCAGAACGCACCCTTGTGGGGCCGCCAGTGGTATGGTATTCAGCGGGGTGAGATGTTGTTACATCCACTCACCACCTGGGGGCGGCCCGTCAGGAAGTCCAGGACCCAGTTGCACAGGGCGGGGTCGAGACCAGGGTCTCGAGCTTGATGACGGTTTGGAGGGTACTATGGTGTTAAATGCTGAGCTGTAATCGATGAACAGCATTCTCACATGGGTATTCCTCTTGTCCAGATGGGTTAGGGCAGTGTGCAGTGTGGTTGCGATGCGTCGTCTGTGGACCTATTGGGTCGGTAAGCAAATTGGAGTGGGTCTAGGGTGTCCG